>NC_028452.1:973127-1020064 GCF_000263155.2 Setaria italica | reverse complement strand
ATAGAGGTCGCGGGAGGACACGACGCACGGAGCCGGAAGGGGCCAAATGATGATGGCCACGGAATCGACGAAGGCCCTTGGGACACGTCCAAGGGGCAAGGCCAGATGCCCATACGAAACAAAAGCTTCTTTACGTGCAGCTCTGAACCATGCGCGCGCGCGGCGCCTGCCGGCCGGTAGGTCTGGATTCCCTGACGGCGACGCCCGTCCGCATCCCGCATCTGGAGGGTATATTCCCTCGTAGGGATGTCCCCGTCCCACCTGTCCTCCAACTAAACGCGGGACGAAGTGGGATCGTCCCGTCCCGTCCCACTTCGTCCTCGCAACCAAACGCACCCTAAGAGAAATTACACGCCCCCGAATCCCTGATGGCCTGATTTTTACCCTTGTCACCGTCAGCTCAGTCCTGCCTTGTGCCTAGCTGATCGTGACGCCAATCATAAACTAACAGGATATTCGCTGCCAGGTGACATCGGAATCCCGGTGCCCTACATCGTGTAATGTCTATCATCACCATAGCACTGTTCAGTCAGGAGTCAGGAGTCGTGAAGCCAGAGTATATGAAACCAGGTGAAAAGGACTTGCAGGCTTGCAGCAAAGCTGGCAAATGCAGAACTCCAGCTTGTGGTTTCTCCAAGGAATTCAGATAAAATTTCAATGAACAGGGAATTCTGAACATTGCAAAAGGGTAAAAGTAAATTTCTACTAGCAGTCTCTACTTTCTACTAGTAATTTGTAAGGTACTACTTCTTTTTCTTTTTTCTTATTTAATTTATTACTATGGTACGATAAAGCACTGCTGTGTCTAGTATCTACCCCTAGCACCCTATGATTAGTTACTCGATAGCATCAAGCTTTCAGTTATCATGTCCCAAGCATGGTTCCAAACAGTAGCAGTACTATGTGTCCACTAACTAGGATGAAAATCAGCAAGGTTCCCTGGAGAAATGAATTTCGTGAATTGACGCAACTTGTTCGTGAAAGAAATTAGTCGAGTTGTTTACCTCGAGGTAGATGTCCAATGCCCTGTACACGCCGTCATAGCAGTCCCTGGCCGAGTCCGGCAGGCTCTCGGCGACGGCGAGGAACTTGGACACCTTCAATGCATGGTCCGGCGAGATCTCCCCGAGGTACTTGTCGATCAGCCTCCCCACCTTCCTCATCCTCTGCGACGGCGCGTCGGCTTCCTCCTCGGAGCCCACGAACACCCTGACCAGCCTCATGACCAGGTTCACGTCGTAGACCCCGCCGTCGTCGCCGGAGACAAGGAGGTCGTCCAGCGTCGCGTGGTCCAGCATCAGGCCCATGAGCCTCTCCAGCTTGTGCCTGCACTCCTTGCTCAGCCCCACGGCCGACACGATTCTCAGCACCCAGAAGAGGCCCCGGCACGAGAACGCCGTGCCGCCGACGAGCGCCACGCCGTGCACGGCCGTGTCCGCGAGGCCGGCGAGGGTGGCCTCCTTGCAGAGCACCAGCGCCGGCCTGCGCGTGGCCGCGCGGAGGTAGTGGAGCAGGAACCGCGTCAGTATCAGGTTCTTGTTCTCGATGCCGTAGCACCCGAGCACTCGCATCACCTTCTCGATGGTCTGCGGGGACAGCGACGTCATGTCGTCGAACCACCACTCCCTGCCCACGCAGGGCCACATCGACTCCGGCGTCTTGGTGGACGACGACCGGCCGAAGCCCACCGTGTCCGGCGACGAGGAGCATGACGACGAGGAGCGGTTCGGCGTCCCCACGGCGGCGATGGCGGTGGGCGTCTCTGGGCTGGCAGTAATCTTGGAGAAGAGCGCGGAGATGAGCCTCTCGAGGAGGCCGGAGGCGTCGGCCGCCGCGGCGAATGGCTCGCAGCTCTTGACCGCGGTGAGCACGTCGGCCCAGGTCCAGTAGTAGAGCCCGTTCACGAAGGCCTCCGCCTGCGCCAGCAGGTTGCAGGGGCACACCTCCTCGGTCATCTCCAGGAACACGGCGGCGCAGTGCAGGAGCGGGAGGTTGGAGGGGCAGAGCAGGACGCGGCCATTGTTGTAGCAGAACCTGGCGACGAGCTCGAAGCCCTCGGCGCCGCCCGGGAAATCGGCGAGCTTGATAGACAAGGCTTCCTTTCTGCTCGCCTTCTTCTTCTCCTGCTTCACCATTGTCCTCAGCCTCCCCGAGAAGGCGCACATGACGCTCTGTTACATTGCAACGACGGTGAGATCAATTCAGACTTTCAGAGCCAGGAAAGAAGAAAAAGACGGCCTCTTGATCTGAGACGCCTTTAGGAGGAAGAAGAACTTGGCAGGTGGCGGTACGTGCCTGGTGGAGATGAAGCGTGTGATGGCCATTGATGTGCACCTTGAGGTCGCAGAGCTCATTCATGGCTCACGAGAGGAGGAAGGAGAAAGGGAGGAAATGGGACGTGCAGGTGCAGCCAGTGGAGTATAAAATCTGGGAAGGTGAGACTGGGGAGGGAGCCGATAGGAAGATTTGCCTGCTTGCACGGCCGCTTGGGACCGGCCTCCTCAAGGCATGCACAGTCACAAGGTCACAGTAGTATGGGTTACTGTGAGACGAGATGCAAGTTGAGTGCGCATGTGTTGTCCCGTGCAAAGATATTGGGTGACTCACGCATGATCCCTAAGAAGAAAACAAAAGAAAGTTCAGGGTAGGCTCCAGGTTCTCTGAACTCTTCAATGTTGGTGACTCTGCGCCTCAAAGCATACCGATCAAAAAAGGGAGCTTACCTTCGAAATGCACTAGAGCAACAAACAAAAACGCATTATTCTGTTGCGCTGCCCTGAATGGGGTACCTCATTCATGGACACTGTGGGTTGAGCTTTTGCGCTGTTCAGAATCTGTATGAGAGCTGTACGTGTCAAGACTTGATCGACGCACCAAAACATGCAACGAGGAGTACCTTGCAAGCTCTTCCAAAAAATTGTTAAAAGTTTTGCAACGGCAATATGCACTTGAAAAAGCTCCTTCTCTGTGCTTTTTTAATTGCTTGGCACATCAGCTTTAATCCTAATTCGATCTATAAGTAAGACATAATAAAGCCTTTTGGTATTTATGATGTACAATTTCTAGAGCAAAGCTAGGATGTAAAATTCAACTAGCTGTTTCGCAATAATAATAATAAAAAAAACTAGCTGTTGCAAGTTGCAAATGTTGTCCCCGTACTTTTACCTGGCCATACACTCATCTGCACGTGCTAGCAAGGATCCTATAACAATGCACTGTGAAAATCTCAAATTAAGAAAAAAAAATAAACATATGGAGCAAAGAGAAGACAACAGGACACATCACCCTCCATATTTTAGTTTACTTGTGAGGCCGTGACAATTTGTTCAGGCATGTGTGCTTTTGTCAGGAGCTGGTGCAATTGCCGTGGATTTACTAGTCCAAAAACTAATCGTGCCAGGTTTGTCACATTGGTGGCTCAGGCCATCCAAGGTTTTGTATTTGTCTCTCGCTCAGACAAGTTTTCTGGAACTTCACTGTAGCTAACAGCCTTACTCCATGTGGGAGTTGCAAGGGAGGGTCCTTTCATTCTTAAATTATTTGGAGGCGTAAGGTGTTCGTTGAGGAGGAGCAGGAGGAGCGAGAGACCATAAATGCATGGACCATTTGCAACAATGTCTTTTTTGGTGACATGTTAGTGGATTTAGCTGAAGAACCTAAAAACATTAGGAGGAACAAGAACAAGCATGCAAAAGCAACAGCATCTTCTGGTTCAGGGATGAGCTGTCTGATTGCTATGCTATTGCGAGTAATAAGCATGGCAAGATTTGCCGGAAGTTTGGTTATCAAATCTTCAGGTTTAGGCTCTAACCTCAGATTATAGTCGATAAACAATCGGAAGCTAACAAGGAACAAATCGATTAAAGGCTAGTTCATTATTGTAATGGCGTCGACAGAACTAGGAGAGGGTTAGGACGAATAGCGCGATAAGATAATGCTGCAGATGCCTCCAAGCTCGGCAAGAACAACAACATGATGCAGCAGCGCAATGGTACCAGTACTAGCTAAGGAATCCATTCACAAGTGACAGAAGAAATGCCTCTGGTGTTAATTAATCAGCAGGTGGTGCAGCAACTCCAAAATGTGCAGCCACAACAATACCACCACCAAGTACACCCGGCGTGGTTGTGATGGAAATTAACCACCTTGGGAGCAGGGTCTAGAGCCATTCATTAGGGGCAGAACTTGTTCAGACAAAATCTGACCCTAAATTGGTTTGACCTGCAGAACAATGCTACAGAACATATCATTCGAGGAATCCAAATTCGGTGCGTTTTGCCAAAATCCTCTTTATGCAATATGATGTGCAAAAGATATAGCACTGAACGTGGCTTGGTTTCATCAGTAGCAATTCAAATACTTTGCATGTGGTCGTTTTAGCTTTTCCAGATGTATAAATTTTGCTATGCACATATATAGAGAGCACAAGTGCAGTGGCTATGTTTTACATTTTGATCGGTGGATACAGCTGGTAGATGATCTAGAATCAGAGCAATGGCAAGAACGGTACTGCTACTGAATAGCTCAGGCAATGACCAATCTGCATTATCATACGTGTCCATATGGAGCAGATATCCACATTTCGCGGCAATTATTCCCGGCGATGGATCACGGGAGATGCTTCGGGAGACAGCCATAGGTTGGCGTCGGCTAAAATAAGGTGTTGGGAAGTGGAGATGAATGTTCTCTTGGTTCCACTCACCAACTGAAATGGATAGTGACAATTCCCTCGGCGCCACGGCGTTTTGCTGGGCAGGGCTCACGAGCGCCGGGAGGCGGGAGCCAAAGGCAGACAGCAAAGAGAGAAGGATAAACAAACGCCAGACCTATCGTTTTCCTTGCATGACCGTGAATGCTGTTCCCAGTCTACTACTCTACTTGGTTGACAATCTTGGCTAGAACTCAACAAGGGGGAAAAAATAAAGCCTTAAATTGTTCGGTGACAAAGGTTTACGAGGCACTAGATCTTGTGGACAGTTACTCCAATTTTGTTGCTGCATCATGCGAATTAAACACACATTTAAACATTTTCTAACTCTCTGGCCAAAGGACACAGCAGCGAGCATAGGAAATGTGGAACTCCACGGCAAGCCATGAACACATGACTGATGACTAACATGGCATTGGTTCGGACCAAGAGTAGCCAGAGATGCCAGTGGCATTGGTACCAAGAGCAGCCAGGGATGCTCTTTCGTATGCAGGAGTGTTACGTTTCAGACAGTTAAATTACTCGCGGAGCTTTGATCCGGAGCTGGTTATCCAGGGAGAGGAACACAAACAAGCAACTGTCGAGCAAATAAACAGTTATGATGAAGAAAAGAAGTCAGGACACGGGGAAAGCAAGATCCATTCGGAGCATGGGCTGCCATGGCTTGACGTTTCACGTTTGGTTGCGCGCAGGAACTTGACGACAGCGCCGCCCACGATCGCCCTCTCCACCCGCGACTCCGCGCCGATCAGGCCGGCCGCCGGCCGGAAGTGACGGGGGCGGCGGCGTGCCGCGCCGCGCGCTGGACTGCCCATGATCCCGTGAAACTCGCTCGCCAGCATCATCTGGGTAGTGGGTCGGGTCCATGGGCCAACCCAACGCAACGCCTGAACAAGGCAAGCGAGCCCAGTCCAACCGACCCGGTCGGGCCAGAGAGAAGTAGGCCACCGACCTGTCCACGACCGCGCGGCCCGTTTACTCCCACAGAAACGTCATCGCTCACCTCGGCGACGGGCTGAAACGGCGGCGGGAGGCGGCACGAACCAAAGAGAGGATTTGGTGATTGCCGGAAGCTTCGAGAGGGAGCCACGAACCCAAAACCCAATTTCTCCTCCCCAATCGATTGCCCCAGGGTTTCCTCCGCCGCTTCCGTCAGATCCGCTTCCTCTTCGTCTCAGGTACCGTGCCGTGGGCAGCGAAACCCATAACTGGATTGTTCGATCGGCGTGACGGGGTCGTGTCTCCGCTCTCGGTTGCAGGTGACTCCATGGCGGCGGCGCTCGCGGTGACGGACGAGGTGGCGCTGCCGATCCGGGCGGTGGGGGATCTGGCGGCAGCCGCCGACGTCTCGCGGGAGGAGGTGGCCGTCATCACCCAGTGCGCGTCGCTCGGTGAGCAGCTTCTCGTCGTCTTGCCCCCTGCCCCCTTTTGTTTATGCGATCAGAACTGGAAGCTCGTGTGTGGATGCAGAAACAGATGCTTTTTCTTGTTCTTGCCTGCATGTTTGAGATAGCTAGCCTCGCCTGATGTTGTTCCCGCCTCAACATAGCGAGGTGCATGTTTTACAATCACATTGGAATAGGGTCTTGGAGCATTTGGACGTCTTGCTCCCACTTTCTGTTGATATAAAAGATTGAAGTTCATGTATGGATTCTGAAACCGATCAATTTGTTTTTGCCATCTTTGCCTGCATGTTTGAACTAGCGAGCTTTCTGGTATGGTTTTGTTGCAAGGGGTGCATGTTAACCATTAAATTTGAATACACATTTGGTATAGGATTTTCATATGTTAAATAGAATTAGGTCATCAGCTATACCGCTGTCAGTATTGTGGAAAGCGCAGGCAAGAAGTGCTGATTTTTGGATATGTGTAATGACTAGTTCTCAGGGATAGAGTGGTGAGTAGCTTAATAGATGTGAAGGCGCAGTCAGTTGATCCTGAATTTTGGGCCTGTAATCTTTACTCAGTGGTATTGCTGCTTTTCATTGCTTAGAATGTAAACTTGCACTTATGTAACCAAAAATTCAATTAGCTCCCAACTTTGCAATAATTTTGAATCCATGAACATCCCTCAGAAACTTGTTCATACTTGAAGCTTTCTTTATAGTTTCTGACTTGATGGTTCAAGTGCTCTCTATTGATCCTTCACACACAGTGGAAAGATAGGAGGGAAAATGAAGAAGAGGTTTACATATATAGACCAGCCTCAGAAGAAAACTAGGACAATAGTACGTGAAAACAAATCTATTTTTATCCATGGCTATGAATTTGAGCTGATGTCTTTTTGTGTGCACGAGCTGGGCTAGCACTTCGAATTTTTTTTGGAACCTATGCTTAATTAATATTCGGAACTTTTCATTTTTGTAAAGCTTGGGTATGCTGTGTCTTTATTGAACTTTGGTTTATGTCATTTTTGTAAAGCTTGGGTAATCATAAACCTGTTATCTAACTATTATGTTTACATGGAACAGGTGGGAAGTTGCCTTTTGATGATGGATCAGTTGGTGCTGTTCTTGCTGTCATTAAAAATGTGGAAAGCTTGAGGGAACAGTTGGTTGCTGAGATTAACCGGGTGCTGCAAGCTGGCGGAAGAGTTCTGATTCACAGCTCTGCACCCTCCTCCAGCCAGAAGGTAGCTTATTCGAATATGCCTTACTGACAGCCTTTTCTGTTGTGCTGCATATACAGAATTCCCTAATTTATGAATGTCTCTGTCAGCCAAACACTGATATTGAGCGCAAGCTACTGATGGGGGGATTTGTTGAAGTGCAAGCATCCGCTGCAAGCTCGCTGGATAATGTGCAGTCTGTTACTGTGAGTGGTCCAAAATCACGTGTTATGGCGTGTTAATGTTGTTGCCTAGGTTTTAATTTGGATGCTAACTTTAAACACTTATAGGTTAAGGCAAAGAAGGCCAGCTGGAGTGTGGGTTCTTCTTTCCCCCTTAAGAAAGCAACAAAGGCCCTTCCTAAGATTCAAATTGATGATGACTCAGAACTTATTGATGAAGACAGCCTCTTGACTGAGGAAGACCTGAAGAAACCACAACTTCCAGTTGGTACAGTCATAAAATCCATCAACCTATTTTGACATCTGTAAAGATACTCAATTCAAGTTTAGGTTCTGATAGTTCCTCTTGGGTTTCACTAGTTGGGGATTGTGAAGTGGGGGCAACAAGGAAGGCATGCAAGAACTGTACTTGTGGCAGGGCTGAGGCTGAGGCACAAGTAGAGAAGCTAGAGCTCACTGCCGAGCAGATCAACAATCCTCAGTCAGCTTGTGGCAGTGTAAGTAGTGCTTCTAGAATTACAGTATCATTAGTTCTTGTGGAGAATCCATCGTATGCAGCAATTATCGTCTCCTGGGTTACTGATATTGCCTCTGGTGATCTCTTTGAATGATTCTTGCAGTGTGGGTTGGGTGATGCCTTTCGATGTGGCACCTGTCCGTACAGAGGTCTCCCACCATTCAAGCCTGGCGAGAAGGTAATAATTTGTATTTCAGTTCCCTAAATTCTAGATTATCAAGGAGATCAAAGATGTCAATTGTAGTTTGGATATCGATTTGTAATGCCAGGTGCTCACTGCTGTTTTCTCCAATTGGCAGGTTTCCTTGTCTGGCAATTTCCTTGCTGCAGACATATGATGGCATCAGTTACGGGTGAACATCGGTAGGAGCAGGATATAGGAATTACCTTGGTCATTTTGTTCGTTCCAGTTCCTTTGGACGTTAAGTTGGTGGTTAAGTAGTGATGCTTACAGGAAGAACAATCGAGTTCAAGTAGCCCTGTTAGCCTATATGTGTGCGTGGGACTCGAGTTTGCTCTCTACTTTTCACACGTGTGCTGATGGGTTTGATATCAAAACGTTGATGGGCCTATATCTACCTATTTTACCTACAGTTGGTCTGTGTATGTGGTTTCCGGATTTTGTAAGTAGCGTGATAATCTACATTCGTCATGAACTAAACTCATTTACGCTGCATCATCTGTTCATTCTCTCACCATGTCTGTGCAAGCAATCAGTCATGACTGAACTTATTTAAGCTGAATTCATGAATGCCTGGATCCCATGGACGGTTCATTGACAAGATAATCAGGAATATCTTTTGGTTATGGGCTTTTCCATGGGCTGAAGCTCCTTTAGCCAGTTCCAAATTAAAAAATTTTGATACTACAATTGCCTTGTGTGTCAAACAAACTATGACCATCCCTTGTTTACTTTTTTTTAATACTATCCCTTGTTTATTTGAATGCTGCTGCACTGGTTCCCTGAACTCACTGAAGAATTCGACCTGTTTGTTAAATGGCGAGAGACATATCTTGCTGCCATCTTGTCGTGCAAGTGCAACTTTTGGTTTATAGTAGAACTGCTCCGCAGTAAGCTTGTCCTTGTCAATGTCCAGATGAGGCGTATGAACAAGTACTTAGTCCGCAATGTTCCCATCGACGGGTGAACTGCAAACTTCAGTAAGCAGATCATTGTCTCCCTGTCCTGCTTGACATCAGTAAACTGCTCTAAAAGATTGTTGTGCAGGTCAAGGTTGTGCGGCATATCCTCATCCCACACAATGCCTTCGACATCATCAAACTCGATTATCGACTTTGCCTTCTCTCTGTCAATTGCTCTTGCCCATAGCTAGTAACTGCAGCATGTTGTTGTGCCTGTTGAGGTCGGACATCACCTCCTGATTTGATTGCACCATCTCTGGAGGGGCATTGCACTGAACATTTCATCCACATAATCAATAACAAACTCCATGAGTAATGGAGTGCCATTGTAATGAGCAAGTGCATCATAACTCATAAGTAACTAGGTCACTGCCTACTCTCATCACCGACAAATTAATCTTTACCTTGAGCTAGCTGCATCAATACACTGTCATGCCAGCTGAGGCCATCCAGCCTCGCAAGTCGCAACTCCCCAAAACCTCGTGCAACAACTCCGATGTCACTTGTGCCGTGAACAGAGCCTTGTCAAGGTGTGCTCCTTCCTCTTCCTCAAGAGGCATATCCTCGAGCACTATACATGCAGCTCCTATGGATGGGAACCGGATCCTCTGAAGTTGTTGAAGCTACCTCAGAGAGAGGTCGGAGCCGCGGCGCCGTTGGATCCGCATCTGACGGCAGCGTACAGGAACGAGGGTTCCTCTCATTTGGGCCCAAAGCGTGATGTCCAGCCTGGCCCGTCGTCATGGAGAGGCATCCACATCCACCACCGTCGCCGGCGGTGGTCGTGTAGCCAGAGGCTAAGACGGCCGAGGTGCGGGAAGAGTCAGACGACGCCATGTCCGGTGTCCTCGTGAATCTCAGCGCGCTGCTGCTCGCTCGAGCCCTCGATTCATCTCGGATGGGGCTGTGTGATTCCGGCCGGGAGGATGGCGGTGAAGGGACGGCGGAGGACGTGCAGGATGATCCGATGAAACATCCAGGCCAAGGACCTACACGCGTTTAAGGGTCTATATGCAAATATTCGGATCGCGATTAATAATAGGGGGTCATTTGCAAAGTACTAAGGGTGTATTTGTAAATATTTTGGGTCGCGAGTTTTTGCAAATGTTTTCCGGCCGGCAAGGTCGCTGCTTCGCGCTGCCGCCGGTGACATCCGTTACCCCCCGCCGGCACGCAACCCTCCGTCGCTCCCCGCGAAACCGCACGCGCCCAATCTGCTGCCTCCGCCGGCATCCATCCCCCGGCTACCTCCCTTCTCCTTCGGAGTTTGGAGAGCTGGCCGGCGCGGGTCGAGGACGCGCGCCGCGCGGTGGCGAGAGAGGCGAGTCAACTCCCCCTCCTCATCACGCACAGGCCCTGGGCCGCGTATCGCTCCCAACAGACGCCGCGCTGGCCGGAGCTCGCCGGAACAAGTCGTCGCCGAGAATAATGCCGTGAGTCAGGCAAGTGTCGCCGCACGGTGGAGACTGAACCGCGGTACGGGCCGGCGCGACTCCTACTTGGCTGAGGTGCGGCACAAGGGAACAGTGTTGGCCGGGGTAGGCGAAAGCGCAGGGCGGGAGGAGGAGCAGTGGAGGCTGCGCGAGGTGGAGGGCAAGACGACGGCCGCAACGAGTCATGCTCGTGCCCTTTACTTTCGTAGCGGTGGCCGGCGCTCGTCGGTGGGCAAGCAAATCGGCCCTGAGTGTGCTAGCCGATCTGTGGTGGCTGGCAAGAAACGAAAAATGGTGATCCTTCAGAATACAGACACATGACGATCTATTTGCTGACGTGGCTACGACCAAGTTGGCCTGAGCCCGTTCTTGTCTTCTTGGACCAACCAGCGACGCGCTTGGCCCCTTTCAGCCTTTTTCTTTTGCTACCGCTGCGCCTTTCGCCCCCTCCTCCTCGTCGGGTCCTTCGTTTCTGAACTCGCGTGCCTCTCGACTCGACCCGTCCCCCGAAATATCCACCAAAAAGAAAAGAAAAGAAAAGAACATTCTTCTTCTCCGCCTCGGCTCGAAGGCTTGAAGCTGCAGGCCCGCCCCCCTGCGAAGTCTCCAAACGCCGCCCGCGCCGATCCGGAGACCCCCCAGCTCTCAACCCCTCGCCCCGTGGATCTGCGGGGCCACGGCGATGGTGGAGCCGGAGCAGCGCCCGCTGCTCGAGGTTCGTCGCTACATACCTCCTCCAATTTTATCCAAGCATGACGCTCCCAGTCCCTGGCTGGGTTTTCTGCGCCCTCAACAAACAATTTGAAAATCCGGAGAAGTGAATTAGGCTGTGGGTTGTGCGTTGCTTCGCGGATTGGGTCAACGATTAGGAGCCTTATTCTTATTGGTGCTCGAATTTTACGGCTCGGCGCCCATCGTTTGGCTCCGTTTTGACCACGCTAGGGAATTTTACTGTGTACTGTCACCACTCCTTGATGTGGATTATATACCTCGTTTCATGAGTCTCCTATGTTACGAGTATGAAATTTAACCTGACAGCCATCATAACTGTTTTTTTAAATTAAGATCATAACTGGTTAACGATGCTACTGCAGTAGTGTTTTGGATGTTTAGCTTGGCGTGCAGATTGACTGGCTAGGATGCTTGCCCGTAGCAAAAGAAGGCTCTAACCACATTACTGTGTTGATTATGCTGAAGTTCGCTCTGGATTATAACCAAGGTCCATTTAGGGACATCTTTTGTCAGTTCAGAGATCATACTTGAGACGAAATGGGTATGTATACCTATGGTAATTGACAATTGACCAGCTACTAGTTGTGAACTACAACCATGGCAAAAGATGCAGGTGTGCAGTTTGTCATTAGAGAAATTATTACACAGTTAGCTACATTGCTTCAGTGAAGTGACTGTAACTAGAATGTGAAGTTGCACTGAAGATTACTTTGGTATTGAACAACTGTCCTGATAAATGGAGGCAGTATCCTCAGTTCCTCATTCTCTAATACATGGCATGGGTATTCATGGTGTGCTGAGGGTACTAAAATAAACCCCGAGGGGGGAAAAACTACTGGAAACATGATGTCCTGTATAAAGTGCAATGCTTTTGCTCATCTGCAAATATGATATTCCGTATTGGTTCAATAACAGTACTTTTAAAGTTAATCAGTCTCTTCCGCGGCATTGTGCTAATTGCCACACTTGTTTTATTCAGGTAGAGCAATGTGTCACATCTATACCAGAAGATCATGAAGCCACATGTTGGGGCTGTGGGCTCCGGCTTGTTTTTGCAAGTTATTCACCTGTCTATAAGTGTGGCTGGTGCGGAGCAATTACACAAAGCAACCAGACTGCGAGAAAACCTGATAGTATATGTTTTTCCCACTGGAGGCGATTACGTGACAGGTTCTTTGTGACTGTGCTCGTGTTCTTCATGCTCTTTGTTATATGTAGGTTCCCTGTCTCTTGCAATCAGCATAAGTTATAACTTGCCTGAGCTATTTGTTTATTCATGCAGTTTCTGCGACTAGTATTTTAAACGTTAATGCCACGTTCTATCCGTCAGATGTTGTTTGTTTAGCCTGTTCTTTTCATTTAACAGGTGGTGGTGTCTGGGCGGTATATCCAATTGTTTTCTCAATCAGCAAATTTTGTGGTATCCTTCACTGCATGGTAACAGCTATGTTGGCTGTATTTACCATCTCAAGTTATTGTTTGGCCTCTTTTAAGTCTGCTGGTGCACCGACAAACATACGATGGGGCAGCTATCCCATGGTTGGGAAAAATGATCTTGAGAACTATACATTTTGTACATACTGCAATAAACCAAAGCCCCCGAGAGCACATCACTGCCGATCTTGTAAAATGTGTGTGGTGGACATGGATCATCATTGCCCATTTGTAAGTATGATAACTGATATATGTGGATTCTTACATTTTATTTTGTTGATTGGTAGGCTTACTTGTTTATTTCTTCCTCTTTGTGTTCAGATTGGCAACTGTGTGGGAGCATCGAATCATCAATTTTTTGTAATTTTTCTGATCTCTGTGGTTATTAGTTGTGCTTATGCTGCTGGAATGACCATATATGCGAGCTATCAGATGTGGCCCTCTGTCGATTTCCCAAACCTAGCATCATCTCATCAATCAATGAGTTATATGAAAATATTGTTGGAAATTATTACTACAGTAGCAGGCTCTGCATTCTTCTTATCCGCAAGGGGTCTAGTTCTGGTATATCTAGCATTCGCTAGTTTATCAGTCAATGCCGGTATTAGTGTATTACTGTGCCAGCAGCTTAGTTATATTTATGAAGGAAATACATATCTCAACCATTTAAGTTCACCAAATGCCATGCATGGAGAGAGGGGGTTGCAGAACATTGTTAGATTTTTTGGGTGCCCCTATCTAATTTCCAGAGTTTTTTTGCGATATTCGAACGCTGGCAAGTTGCAGGATAATTCAGGTTCAAAACTTCTTTAGAGGTATAGATTAAATCCCTGTTTTTTTTTCCATGCTCCTACTCAGTCATGAGTTAACAAATAGTTTCATTTATATGTAGGTTTTGGTGCTTTACTCTATGTTGCAGTGATTATGACTCGTATGGAACTATTTGCAGTCAAGATGGTTCTGTTACCCATAGAATTGTGAATCTCAGTTGACCACCATTAAGTTAGTTTGTATAACTGAAGTTGTTCAGGAACACAATACTCATGATTATCCATATTCTGGAGCTAGCATTAGTTATTTAGTGGATGTTTCTCTCACATTGATTTACCAGAACCATTTTGGCGGATGCTACAGTAGCATGCGGCCTGCATATTATTGCCCTGCAGACAATCATAAGGCGCTGATGGTCTTGCAATAAATTGCGATATCTGAAATTCTGCGGATCATCACTATCTTTTTCGATGAATTGAAGATCGCGGCTTCACGCTTGGTTGCTCCAGAAGAAATGGACATCAGGATTGAATTTGGCAGTGGCTTGAATGACGCTGGAGGTCGAGAGAAAAAAAAACATGGACCACGTGTCCACGTCCTTTTGATGTCAATACACTGACATGTGCAGGAAAACAACCCCACAGTTGTTTTTGTAACATTCACTCTGAACTAGACATCGTAAATTGGTCTTCTAACCATGTAGATGCGTGTGGTACATCTATTTTCCACCTGTTCTTCTGCCATTATGTACTGGTGGCATACAAATTCATCTGGGATTTGGGCCTGGTTGACCAACAGGAAGTGGCTCTTATATTCAGTTTGCTCTTCCAACCATTTGACTGCATTTTCTTTTGTTCCTTGTGGGGTTGCGTGAAATCAGCATTGAAATTTCGGAGCCTGAATGCATCATCAGTTCGTTGAATGGTTCTTCTGACTTTGCAGGGGTGTTTGGTTCCTCTGACTTATTTTTAACACCCATCATCGAATGTTTAGATACTAATTAGGAGTATTAAACGTAGACTATTTACAAAACCCGTTACATAAGTGGAGGCTAAACAGCGACCTAATTAGGCTTAATAGATTTGTCTCGCCGTTTAGCCTCCACTTATGTAATGGGTTTTATAAATAGTCTACGTTTAATACTTATCTAAACATTCGATGTGACACGTGCTAAAAATAAGCAAAGCAACCAAGCACCCCTGTAACTGACCAAGCTGCAATGATGCATCAGTTCAGTTCACTAAATTATTGTGATATCAAATTTGTTTTCCTACAGTATTCGTTTTCCTTTGCTTTTGCAGTAACCGCAAACAAATCCCATCACGTATCAAAGGCTTCTCCGGGCCCACCGCTCCGTCACGTCGCGTGGGGCCAGACCCGGCTTTCCCGGAGTGCGTTTCCGTCCATACAGCGTTGCACCACCGTCCGATCCTTATCCTAGGGGCAGGTAGGGTGATCTCGACGGCAGGCAGCGCGTCCGGAAACACGCCCCAGGAAACCGCGGACTGAGGGCACACACGCCCACACGTGCGGGCAGCCGGCCAGCAACCCTCCCGGGATCACCTCCTCTTTCCCGCGGGTTCCGCGGCTTCGGCCACGCAATCCCCGGCACGAAGCCATTGGCACTTGCTCCATATAAACCGACGGCTTAATCCCTTGCTCCCTGTGCTAGGGTTTTGGCCACCCCATGAAACAAAATTGCCTTAGCGTTGATGGTGTAATGGAGCAAGAGCGTGGCCATGCTCTCCACAGGCTTTCTTGAACGACAGGTCTGAATTCCACTGTAATTTTGGCGCCAGTCGTTCAAGAAAGTTCATGGAGACCATGGCACATCTTTGGACAGCCGATGAGGAGAGGTGGAGCCGGCAGATCGGGCTGCCGCTGCCGGCCGCGGCGTCGAGATCGTCGACCTCGGGCGGGGTACGTGCGCCCCTGAATTTCAGTTCCTCCACATGCTTTCCTTGGATCACAAGCGAGACTGTCACGGCTGGTTTGGCTGTCCTTGCGTGCCCCGTTGTCCCCGGAAGCCCCCCTTCCCTGATGAGGAGATCGAACACATGACAGATCTCCCTGTTCTCCATGTCCCATGAGCTAATCCGCTCTGTTCCTGCAGCCACATGGCATGTGCTGGCCAGTTACGCCCCTCATCTGCCTCCATGCAACTTGTAATGCAGTTTTAGTTGCTTTTGTTCAGTGTACGATGCACATGTAGACGTGGTGCGCATAAGCTGCACGCACAGATTAGTAATTCACTAATTCAATGACCCGTCAGCGTTTGCGAAGTCAACAGGCAAATGCAAAACAAAAGCCGGCCGGACCTCGGCTCGGCATGTTGCCATGTGCTCGCCGTGCTGCACTGCCGTGGCACTCGCCGGCAGCACCGTTGCACGACGCGAATTATACTGCTACTCTATTAGGTCCAGTTAACCAATGTCTTCTGAGTGACGACAAATCAAAGCAAATGTAGTTAAACTCGAGATAATCTGTGAACGGAGGGAGTAATTCGGCAATCCAGTGTGCACAAGAGCAATGTAGCAAATGAAAAGCCACTTGTGCCTGCCGACTGTCGTCTCATGTGAATCTTTTTTGTATGTGTTGCACAGTTCGCACTTGCAGTGTCCAGGGCGCGCGATCGAGGAGGGCGGCCCGGCCCCCGTCGTCTTTACAGCTCAAAGATTCACAAATGGCACATGGCGCCCCCCTGGCTGGCTGGCTCACCCTCCGGCCGGGGGAATAAACAATAATGCTGGCTGGCCGCCAATCGGCTTCAGATCCAACAGAAATCCGCTTTCCGATCGGAGCCATGAATTGGCGCTCGCTCGCTCGTACACCCCTGCCGCCCGCTGCTGGGGCCGGCCGGCGTCGATCACCGCCCTGCTTTTTTTCCCTTTCGCGCGCGTGCCTGCCTGGTGAACCTCCATGCCATTGTGTGGCTCGCTGCTCTCCTCCTCTGCTCACTGCTGTGCTCCTGGGCCTTAAATGGCCATGCTACTGATAAGCTGTTGGTGCCGTGCACTTGCCGTCAGGTCGGAACCAACCGGATGCTTGCTGCCCTGCCTGTAACAAACCCCCAAATCTTTTGCAGGTGAACAATGCCAAGGCAGAACAGGTAACGACGGTATTCTAGGGCATTTTTGGTTGTTGCTGGTGACCACCAAGCTCTGAAGGCAAGATCAGAAATAGGCGTGTATAAATTCACCTTATATACATGCCATCAGAATCCTGTAGTGCTGATTGCTGTCTGACTGTAAAAGCACACCATTTTCTCTTTTGTTCCAACAGGCTGACCAATGCCCATCATTCACGTCTTTCCGCGACGACAATGATATCCTTGCAGTGCAGCAAAAGCTTTGTTAATCAATCACCCGGCGAATGTTGCATGCATGGTGGTGTCATATGCTCATGATAGCGACCTCCACCGGGGAAGGATCGGAGCTGCATGGTGTGTATCTGCCACTGCCAAGTATTCACCGGACCTCATGGCCATGGCGGCAGATTAACAGTGTACTTCCCCATGTAGAAAAGCCCTGTTCCAACAGTGACTTCACACCAATATTTTCCCACTCATAGAGAGCAGGGGCATGTCCGATCCATTTCCCTGACAGTACTTGTGGTCCAGATCTTCCTTAAATTCAGCGCCCAGTACAAAGAGCGAGCCCTGCATTGCATCAACACAGGGTTATTACTGTCCTGTCCTGCCGGTTATTCTGATTGGGCTCTGTCTGAAGACGCATCGTATCGATGCTTATCTTTGAGGAAAGATTATGAGGTTTGTTTATGCAGCAAACACATGGCCATGATGAAGAAAGTGAGGGCACAGGCCATTCAAGATGGTTTAGAAAAATTTAGAGCGCATTGTCTGATAGCCAGCGGAGCCGGCCGGCCAGGCGGCACATGGACGCGACACCGAGGCGGTGGCCACAAATGCGCACGACAAGCTCGGGTTTTTTTTACATCTCGGAGCTAGGACAACTGGAGCAACCGAACAAAGCCTCTTTTTAATTGCTTTTGGAAGAATGGAAGGAGCATATGTGCCTTCCTGCCTGCTCGATCTGGTGGCTCGTGGTTGGTGGTGTCGATCTGTTCCAGCTCCTCCTACTCGCTCGCAAGTGGCAGTTGGTAACTGCGTTTCCTTTCCCGGTTCTTGCAATGGCCAGTCGTGGCGATACAGAATCGCGAACTCGATATGGCGTGTTCGTCAGAGCGAGAGATCGGCGTCTCTCCCATTCCCATCTTGGGACATCCGATACGAGCTCCCCGATTTGAGCAATAATGCGCGGGGATCGAGCATGGGCCGCTCGCTAGGCGGCAGCAGCGCGCAGATAAAGAGGCCGGCCTCGATTTGGCAGATCACGTCCTGCGTCGCGCCGAAGATAAGCGGCATGTGTGCGGTGTCGCCGGCGACTCCGGCTGGCAGCGACGGCCATCCATGCATCCACCACGAGCGTCACGCCTGAACCCTGAATCCCTGATGCGCGCGAGGCAGATCAGAGATCGCAGATGCGAAGTTAACGCCGGTGATGGCCTCGGCTCACCGATTCATGGCGACCTGGTCGATCCGCCAGCCCACCGATTCATGGCGACGCGAGGCGAGGTGAAAGGTAGCTGCCAACGCGGCGATCAGGCAGCTAGATCGCTAGAGTACACCAGGGGCTAGACCGCTAGCCCTTGCAGCGCGGATCGGCGATAAAAGCTGGACCAGGGGGGGTGGGATTTTAATCCGGGCCGGCCTGCCCTAACCGTGCCCGGAATCCTCGCCTACTAAGCCGTAGGGCTCCGGACAAGCAGTGTAGGTGGGTGCGATGTGATCGGGAGATAGATGCAGCTGGCCTGGCACTGCAGTTCCTTCGTCCCTGTCTCTACGAAATAGTAGTATCCCTGCTTTCTTTCGTTTTTTTACGAGCATAAAAAATGGCCATCAACAGCACGAGATCAAATCGTCAAATCAATGGCGGGCGGGAGGGAGCGGGATGGCTGGATGGGGACGTGTCGGGTTAAATATTCTTCCCCGGTGCGGCGCTGCGGTGCCGGCACTGGCAGGCAGGCAGGCGCACGGAAAAGGAGGGGGCGCGTGGGGCTCCTGCCCGCCTGGCTCCGTCCGCTCGCCATGAGCTGAGCCCTCCCTCCCGTCCTGCCCATCATCCATGAGAGGAGAGCTACCGCCGGCTACGGCTCGGTACCGGCCCGTGCCTCTGGGCGCTGCCGCTGCTGCTGCCCTCTGCCACACCACCCGCCCGGTTGGTTACTTCCCCCCAGCTATTTATATCCCCCGGCCTCTGTGGGCCGTTGCTCTCACTCCAAAGCAAACCTCTCTCTCTCTCTCTCTCTCTCTCTCTCTCTCTCTCTCTCTACCTCGCTCTCAACCACCTCTGAGGCTCTGCTGCATCCCCTTTCGCAGTGTTTCTCTCTCCATCTCTCCATAGCCCTCAACCCTCTCTTTCTCTTTCGGCGGTCTCGCTGTGGAGCCGATGGCGACGAGGCGAGAATTGTGGTCTGCGTGTCCCTCGTCCTCGCCGGACGGGGAAGGGAAGGGAAGGGAAGGGAAGAAAGGTGCGCGGGCATGCTTTCCACAGGCTTTCTTGAACTGTGAACTCGTGGGGGGGCGTGTCGGACGGATGCAAACTCCCAGCAATTCTCTTCCCCCGTGAATTGAATTGCCGAGCTCTCGGGCTCGCCTCGGTCGGCTCTACCTGTTGATGGTTCAAGAAAGCCCATGGAAACCATGCAGCCTCTTGTGCTCTAGTGGAGAATTCTGTCGATTGGTGTGCTTGCTCGAGGGAATTGTGTGTCCTTGCTCTGAATTTGGGTGTTTTGTGGGTCTCCGGGGGGTAATTCAGTGAGAATTCAGGGAATTCGTTGCTCAGGAGATCTTGTTTCTTGCACGCATGAATTCCCTTCGTACCTGGAGAGAATTGCGGCGCAAATTGTCTTGTGATGTTGGCTAGAGTCATGCCGAGGCTTTAACTTGGTGGAATTCAGGTATGGGATGGTTCTGGCCTTCTGAATTTCGCCTTCTCGGATGCTTGTTTAGGTGCAATTCAGTGCAGATTTCTTTGCTTGGGTGCTGCCTTCCCTGGATCTTGCACTATTTCTGCTTTGGCTGTCTCAATTGCTGAGCGAATTTACAATTTTTCCAAACTAAATTCGGTGTGAGGCAATTCTCTTTCGGGTGGCAATTTGAATTTGCTCAGTGCCGTGCTGCTGTTTATGAAAAATTCAGTACAGGTTGTTATGAAACATTAGCCTGAAGAATTCAGAGCACCAGAGAAGCTTACGTTGTCAGGAATTGCCGCACGACGACGTCCCACATGAAGAATTCACATCACAATTCGCTTCGGAAGGTTTGGCTGGAGCAATTTTCAGATTTTTGTTTCACTGAAAGCAATCTTCAGATTTTGTCCTGCAGGCACTCCGACGAGAACTCATACCTGAAACGTCCTGACGACTTGTTTCCAGAACGCAGCATACACAATTCATGCCTGCAGGGCACAATTCAGCATCTGCGCCTTACAATCGCCATGTTCAAAATTCAAAACTCGGCACCCACAGCTCCGCTAGATCTGCGGTTGCCGTAATCTGAACCTGACGGGCCCGTACTTGTCCGTTCAGAAGAACACAACCGGAAACCAAACTTCCATTTTTAAAAATAACATAATATTTTATTTTTCATTGCTGAACAGAAACGGCCGGAGCTCCCTGCCAAACCCCATAGTAATTTCCAGTTCCAGCACCTGCAGATTTTAGCATGAGGCACAGTTCAATTACTCGCCGCCGCGTTAAAGGCACAGACACAGAGAGAGGGAGGGAGGGAGGGAGAGGCAAAAGCAAACAGAAGGGCAAGCTGGTGCTTTTGGCCGTGGCGTTTGCTGCCCCCTGGCCGGATCAGTTTTTACTCGTCCAGTCCAGGGCCAGTGCAGCAGCAGCATCACAGTTAACGCACGCAGCCATGCAGCATTGATGCATGAGCCCCCCTGGCCTTCCCAGGGCACAGGGCAGTGCATGGCATGGCATGGCATGGCATCCTCTGCTGGCTGCTGCTGTCCACGGGCACGGCAGGTGGTGGAAATCACGCTCGCGCAGGGGAAAAGAGATCTGACGAGGGACAGGGAAAAAGCAGCAAAAGGTTGGTTTGGTTGGCACATCCCTCCCTCCCAAAGGCTAAAAAATAATCCCCACATTCTTAAAGCCGTGCGATTCCCCCTCCCCCTCCCAACAAACCATGAAATCACGCCCATCTATCCGCGCTGTCCGAGTTGATTTGAACTGCCGGCCTGGTGCAGCGGTGCCTGCGAGCCTCTGCAGTCTGCACCCGATCAGCCGGGCTCCCGGAGGTCATTGGCATCTGATCTACTCCACCTGCTGCTGCTGGCCTGCATGAGCTCCGCATGCAGGCTGGCCGCGGCCGGCCGGCGGCCTGCGACGCGGGTGCGCAGTGGCCGTTGCGATGGGCGAGGGCGAGCAAGCGAGTTATATGGATCACATGATTCGCAATGATGGGCGGAGGCGGGAGAGGCCTGGCCCTGAGCCCCTGACCCACTCTGGGCTGTGCAGATCCAGACCCTTCCTGCCCCGACGCCCCGGGTCGAGGGGAGGGGACCAACCAGATCTCCCACGGGGCATACGAGATATTCCATCCATTCATGCGAGCCACAGCTAGCCGGAAAGGTGAATCATCCTACAGAAAGGGCAGGCAGAGCACTTGCACTTCACAGCTTCAGAACCTCAGTCAGAGCTGCCTCACCTCACTTCACTTCACTTCATCACCCCAAATTCAGCACTGCCCGTACTTACTGCTCCCCTTCCTAGCAGCTATTTATGCAGCAGCAGCAGCCGGCAGCAGTGTGCGCCTGTACGCCACATTGAAAGCATCTTCTGATTCCAAAGCGAACAAGACACGAGCCTCCTCCTCCTCCCTACGCTGCTTGCTACTAGAAGATGGCACGCACGGCGCGTTTGGTTGGTGTCCGTCACAGCAGTCAGTGCCTCCTGCCGCGGAGGAAGGCGTCCACCTCGGCGTTGGCGGCGCGCGTCAGGAACTTCATGCAGATGGGCGGCTTCACGCCGGCGAGAGCCAGCACCGACTGCGGCAGCGTCCAGATCCCGTCGCCGCAGATGAGCCCCGACGCCACGGGCGGAGCGAACGCCTTGGCCCGCGCCGGGTCCAGCCGGTCCCACACCAGCCGCACCAGGCTGCCGATGCACATGTCGATGCCGAAGTAGGGGCCGAGGTAGAAGGGGATGGCCATGGCCATCGGCAGCGGGATGTACGCCGCCGCCCGGGGCCCCGCGAGGTCGCGCGCCAGGTTGATGGCGATGGCCGCCGCGAAGAAGGCGATGCACAGGTCCAGGCAGTGCCGGGGCAGGGAACCCAGGCCCTGCACCCCCAGGATCGCCATGTTCCGGTACACCAGCGCGTTCGGGGAAGGGTACTCCGACCCCGGCATCCCGATGTCGCCGAACGCGTTGTAGAAGAGCCAGAACACCGACGGCGCGATCACGCAACCCATCGCCGTGCCAATCACCTGGCTCACGAACATGGACCGCGGCGACGCCAGCGTCATGTAACCCGTCTTGAAGTCCTGGGTCAGGTCCGACGCCGTGGAGACGATGCCGATCATCACGCCGCAGGCGGCCAGCCCGGCGATGATGCCGCCGTCCGACGCGCCCGCCCAGGCGCCCACCGTGAAGATGGGCCAGCTTGCCGTACGTCGTCGCCAAGGACCAGTCCGTGAGCCCGCACCCGTACGCGTTGCAGAAGGCCAGCACGGCGCGATCACGTACGACACCGCCACGTGGTACCACTTGAGCTGGTGGAAGATGTGCGGCACCGTGGCGATGGATACCACGGCGATCACCGCGTACGCGCCCAGCGCCAGCGTGTTCGGGATCTGGTCCTTGAGGAACAGCTCTGTCCGCCGCTTGTCGTCGAACGTCTCCTCCGGCGTCGGGAAACTCGCGTCGCCGCCGCCCGAGATCGGGAGCGTCGGCTCCGACATCATCCCGCGCACCTGCACCACCAGCGCGCTCACCGTCTTGGTCATAACCTTGAGGAAGTTGTAGAGGCCGTCGCCAAGAATCAGCGCGATGGAGACGAACACCTGCATGATTACTTGATTAGGAACGAATTCATTAAGTGATCAGTGAAGAAATCGATGAACGCACCCGGTAGCCGACGATGCCGCGGAGGCTGCTGGGTTTGAGGTCGGCGGGGTACCAGTCGCCCTTCTTCTGCTCGATGAGAGGCCACATGATGCCCCATGACACGACTCCTCCCAGGAGGACGGAGACGTTAACGATGTAAGGGCAGATCATCCCGACGCCGACGTACGTCGCCGAGAAGTCGAAGAAGAACCTGCGATAAGCATCGAACAGCATCTGCAGAGTCGGTACCATCCATGCTGACTGAAGCACCGAGAATTCAGTTGCGAAATGTGACACTTGCTTACTTCTGTCTGTAGGCCTCGAGGCCCAGCGTCGGGAAGGACATGAAGCCGCAGCCCTCGCCGGCGGTGTAGAACCACTGGAAGAAGCCCCAAGTGAAGCTGCCGGCAAAGAATTTCCCCAGCGTCCTGACCTGCCTCCTGCAGCAATCAGTTCAGACACATGCATTTCAGGTTATGAGAACAGTTACCAGAAACAGAGATAGATACAGTCTCTGCATCAGAGAGTAGTCAGTGTACTTGGCAAGCTTGGCGCCCTGGGGAGTGTGGAAGCTGTTGATGAGGTGGGCAGTGGCAGTGCCACTCGGGTAGATGAGCTTGTAATCGATGATCATTATCTGAACACAACGAACAACACCATCATCAAACTAACCATGCTGGACTGGACAAATTGGAGTGTCAATCATAGTTTAATAATGAATGTGTGTACCTTCCTCAGGGGCACCACAGAGAAGAGGCCGAGGAAGCTGACGATGAAGAGGAAGCCGATCATCCAGCCCAAGGCGGGGTTCTTGATGTTGTGCTCGTCCAAGGTTTCCCCCGACTGCTCGCTGATCCTCTCGCTCATCCCGAACATGTAACTTCCAAACCCACCTGCAGAATAGGCAGATCAGCGAAGCAATCCATTCGAGAGGAAGGGACTGAAATCTCTGACGCCGAACAGAGAAAGCTGCTGTCGATACCGAAAAGGAACTGCAGGGTTCCATTGCATTCCCAAATCTCCATTTTTGGACCATTTTTTTTCCTTGGACTTTGTTAATTTTTAGTTGAGCGTGGAAAATCCCTACCCTCCAGTTTCAAATCGATATGTATGAAAATGCATTTTTTTTAGAAAAAAAAGAATGCAGTTAAATTGTTGAAGACGAACATCCAAACCTAACCAGGCCTGAAAGAAGAACAGAAGGTCCAGAAAACCTGCTACGTACGGCCCACGATGAAATGCAGAGAGCCCAAACGAAGAGACACGCGATGCAGTTTTGCCATCTTCATCGTGATCGGATAGCGATCATTCGCAATGGAACGGGTTGATGATAAGCCAAAACGCAATCGACGACGCAAGTGCTCATTACCGCTGAACGCGATGCCGGAGCAGGCGACGACGCACGTCTGCACGACGGTGTTCTCCTGTCGCGTGAAGGGGCGGACGCTGGCGACGCCGGCCTTGTCGAGCAGCTTGGTCCACGAGCTGAGGAGGAAGAAGCCGAGGAGGCCCGCGGAGACGTTGAGCGAGGGGATGATCCCCGTGGTGAGGTTGAGCTTCATGACGATGACGCTGAACATGGCGCCGAGGAGCGCGCTCACCGCCAGCGCCCGCACCGTCAGCTGCTCCCGCCACCCGGGCACCACCCGCCCCTCGAACACCCGCTCCACCGACTCCGACGCCTCGTCCTCATCGTCGTCCACCTCCTCCCTTCTCCTCGCCATCGCCGCCCGGCCGCCCGCGCGCTGGAGAGTCGATCGGTCGCTCGCGCCGCGGCGGTTCTCTTCTCTCCCGTCGACGTCGACGGTTCGCTCCTCTCCCGTGCCGTACGTACGTGTGGCTGTGTGTGCGATCGAGGGGGGGTTAGAGTGATGGGGCCCGCGTGTCAGTGGGGACGCATGGTCGTCTCGAGTTCCCTTCAAGCGGTTTCGCCGGGGCAGGGGTCCTTCGGTCAGACACACCTATGCCGGGGGTTGCGGTTAACAGGAGGGAGGAGTTCGTCTCGGATCCGGTTCTCTCGGCCACTGTCTCGCGCGCGCGCGCGCATGTACTCGCACGCGCTCCCGCAGTCTGAAGATGACAGAGATATATCCATGTCAGCCAGCCAAATCAGAGTAGTACAATAGTATTTGTGTCAAGGAAAAATGGTGATCTACTACCGTACTGAAGAGATAACAGAAATTTGTGAATCCAAAGTACGGTACTGTGTACTCAGTGGTCAGTAGTAATGCAATCATGCAAACTCTTAATCGTTCTCGTTTACGGGAAGTAAAAGAGGAACAGCAGTTGATTAGGTAGGGATAAAGAGGACTCACTGATCGGATTCATGGGGGACGGTGCGGGAGCAGGACTCCACGACACCTGCACACATCATCAGTCAGAAGCCTGTGAGGGAATTTACGGATCTCTCATTTCCCTTTTCCCCTATGTTTCACTTCTGTTTCCCCTTGTGGATTTGGTTCATTTGATTTGTTGGTTGCTCTAGGGTTCTTCGATTTCCCCTTTCCCCTCGGATTCAATTCCGTTTTCCCTTGTGGATTTGACTCGTTTTGCTGTCAACTGTCGGGCGAAATGCGCATCTGGTTCATTTTATTTGTTAGCTGCTCTGGGGTTCTTCGATTTCACCTTTCCCCTGCCATTTCATCTTTTCCCCACTGTTTCACTTCCATTTTCCCTTGTGGATTCCACTCGTTTTGCTATGATCTGTCGGGCGAAGTGTGCATCTGGTTCATTGTATTAGTTGGCTGCTCTAGGGTTCTTCGATTACCCATTCCCTCTCTGATGCTCTTCTGTATTTGGTTGTGGATTTGAATCCTTTCATTTCGAACTATCGTCCAAGGTTAGCACACGTATGATATTTTGGATTCGCTTCTGGCCACAAATTCTTCTATTTTTTTCACTTTTCTTTCTAATTCCCTTCTTTTGTTGCTTGTGGATATGAATTATTTCATCGAGAACCATTTTCTTTAGAAATGAATCGGGCAGGAGAGTTTCATTGAGAACCATAGCTCGAGAAGTTAGTGCACATCTGGTTTATTCGATTTGTGAAGTGCCTAAACATTATTCTGTTCCCCTGTCAGCCTCTACAAGTGTTTGTGTAGAAAGGCGTAGACTATATTTAGCTTTACCTATTTTGAGATACACATTTGTTGATTTGCTAGCTTCGTTGGTTAATTTGTTCTATCAGATTTAGATAGAGTTAGCTTTGGTTAATTTGCATATTTGACAGAAAATAAAACCTTCTAGTTCCATTTGCAATTACATACTTATGCGTAGCAATAGTTCCAGAAGGGAATTGGTACTATTTCCAATTGATTATTTGATTGAAATTCTATCCATATGTATCTGGTTAAGTAGTTATTAATTTTTCTTACAGTGCATTGCTTTAAGTTGACAGTGCTACTTGTGGTGTAAATTATTTGGAATTTGTGTGTAAGTGTCAAGATTTTGCGTATGAATTTGCCTATGCTATCCTTTTTCTTTGCATCTTCAAGGTTTTAGTACCTTCCCAACAATTTTGGTATTTTACGGAAAATGCCAAAATGGCTGTAAATTCGAGTGCTACATGGTTCTTAAGGGCTCCTTTGGCAGGGCTCCTCGCGAGGGGCTCCTCGTGCGGAGCCGGAGCCGGAGCCGCGGAGCCACTTTTTTGGGCTTCTCCATGCAGGCCTAAAACGGCTCCGGCTCCTCCCAAATATGCCAAAAAATGGCTCCGCGGTCAATGCCGTTTGGTGCGGCTCCGGCTCCTCCGTGCTTTGGTAAGCGCACGGAGCCGGAGCCGGAGTCCTGCCAAACTGGCCCTAAATACACGATTTCTTTTTGCCAACCAATCGTGTATTTTTGCCCCGTCAAACACTCGAGCGTCCAGACCTGCTAAAATGCTCGAGTTATGTATAGAGTAGAGATCAACTTCACAGGCAAAGGGATTCGCAGATACTTTAGTACCCCGTCCGTGACTGAATAAAAGAGGCTGTCAGAGCAGTAAGTACCTCCTCCTGGTTGGGACGATCAACGGCGGCCGCGACACCCAGAACAAGCAAGAACACAAGGAGCCCGCAGGCGACACGAGCCCGGCCGGACGCCGACGCCGCCGCCGCCATGGCACACCGCACGACTGCTTAACCCGAGTGACAACTGGAGATGGTCTGCAGGAGCTTGAACTGAATCACCTCTCCACGCCAAGTGCGTATAAAGGCCTCGCCTGATCGTGACGTACTGTGAGCCGGCGTGACAGTAGGGAGTGAGGTGGGAAGGAAAACCCAAGTGCTGGAAAAGAACAGGCAGAGAGCAGTGATGATTCCGGACGCCACGGCGGCGGCCTGGCCGTGTCCGGCAGTTTCCAAGCCATGCAAGTGCGGCGCAGCCCTGCACGGGATGGGCTGTTACGGCCTGGAGAAGAGGGAGCCTTTTCCCCCGGTCTTCGAGACGCCGGCCGGGGCTCGGCGACAAGGTGTGTTTGGACGGTTTGCAGGACGCGCCGCTGCACTGCAGCCTGCACCGACGACGGCACGTTGGCACGGTTAAATTTTGGGCGACCGTGTATGTGTTTGACTCGGTCTCCGTTGATGTTCTTAGTTTCGAGCCGACGAGCACGCTGCTCCACTCTGCTGGTGATGTTCCCCCGGCCCGTTGCCGCTGATGATCTCGCCCTCGCTTGCAACGCCGAGAGGCAGATCGATACGGGCAAGTTGGCCAACGGTCTCGGTCGATCAGCCCGGTGTTCGCGCGTCAGCTAGCTCGTCTGCTTCGCACTCGTGCGTGCTCCCTCCGTTCCAAATTACAAGTTACTCTAACTTTCTTCGAGAGTTAAAATATCTCAAGTTTGATCAAATTTATACAATAAACTACTGACATTTTGTGATATCAAATAAGTAAAATAATTTTTTCATTAAATATATTTCCATAGTATATCTATTTGGTAGCATAGAGATACTCTCAATAATTTTGGTCAAAGTTTGGCTCTTAGTTGGAATGACTTAGGGGGTGTTTGGATACGAGGTGCAAACTTTAGCAGGGTCACATCGAATGTTCGGATGCTAATTAGAAGAACCAAACATGAGCTAATTACAAAATTAATTGCACAGATGGAGTCTAATTCGCGAGATGAATCTATTAAAGCTAATTAATACATCATTAGTAAATTGTTACTGTAGCACTACATTGTCAAATCATGAACTAATTAGGCTTAATAGAATCGTCTCGCGAATTAGACTCCATCTGTGCAATTAGTATTGTAATAGACTATATTTAGTACTCCTAATTAGTATCAAACATCCGATGTAACAGGTGCTTAACGTTAGCAGAAAACCCCTTACATCCTCTTCCTACGTCTCGTGAATGGACTACTCGTGATGTGTGATTCAACACGTGATGTGTGATTCAACAGAAACACTGCTGCATACTGTAGCATAACATTCTTGAATGTGTGTAGGATACGCTTCCACGTAACCACATCTCATTGCTGGCTCCAGCTCCACCAATAAGGTTCCTTCCACGGTGTGCCTGCCGCCATTCTCGAGCTGGCTAGCTTCATGGAAGGTACTGTACGCATCTCAACGCATGGGCATGGACGTACGGTCATCTTTATGTGCACATCAGTATCAGCGCGCACACTTCATTTAATTAATCTCCTACTTCTTCTTCCTTTTTAATTGAAAGACGACGATGGCTTGCTGTGGTCCTACTCCTACCAAGTCTCCAACTTGAGGCACGCAAGCGAATGCGAGACGCAGACATGGACTCGTTGAACAGAGCCAGCTAGCGTAGCGTTACGTTCTCGATCTCGCCTTCCCTTCGCCAACCCGGTCGACACACCACCACATATAGCGCATCGCACACCATCAACTACTACCACTGCGTTAGGTTGTTGGTGTTCGCTCAACGCACCCGCTTCATTCCGCTCCATCATCCTCGAGCTTCCTGCTGGTTCAGCCGCCACGCCACGAGCCCACGAGAGCACCACTGCCCGCGGGCTCGGGCACCGCACTGCCGCGCGCCATGCAAAGCACTGCTGCCTCGTGGTCTTCGCTCTCGTCCCGGTCACAAGTTACTAGGTGCGTGAGCCTTGACTTCATCCAAACAAAAAGCTAAGATTATTATAAGCAGTAATTTGGTTTATTCCTTGATATACAGTTCAAATTTTCAGTTGGCAATTAAGTTTCAGACGTTTTTTAATTAGGAGAGAGGTTTCAAGTGTCTTACACAAAAACTTCAATTTTCATGCTCCGAGATGTTGATTTCATTCTTTTCCATGAAAATATGCTTCATTTCCTTTGTTCCACCTGAATACTACGTGAACCAATAAGCTGGCTGATTCGTTAAAAAACAACTGACTGCTGGACTGCTAGGATCTTTTTTTTTTATGTTGAAACTTCGAACCGGTTCCAATTGAAGTCGTTTATTTCGTGCTGATAAGACCACTATTTGAAGCCGTTTTGGAAGCTACCGTACAGCAACAGTTTGAGAGTAAAAAAATGAGCCAGAAATGCAATAATGCAACTCCAATGTTGGTT
The DNA here is from genome assembly GCF_000263155.2 of Setaria italica. Taxonomy (NCBI): domain Eukaryota; kingdom Viridiplantae; phylum Streptophyta; class Magnoliopsida; order Poales; family Poaceae; genus Setaria; species Setaria italica. The sequence goes on along the minus strand of NC_028452.1, from coordinate 990,883 downwards.
GGTCTGGTCGGTTTCTTCTGAAAGTGTTTTCGGTGGAGAATGGAAGTCGCTCAAAGTTTTTCGTAGCTGTCCAACTTTTTTCTTTTTCCATGCTATTTTATTTCAGCCCGAAGTTGACACTGAAGAGTAGGACAACTGGAGGAGTATCCTTTCGTAATCCTAAGCATGGAAAGGGGGACATGGCCACCGTGGCTAACCTTGCAAACCAACCAGCACGGTCTAGGCAAGTGGAAACATCACCGTTTGCACAACGCAAGGCCGAGCCAGGCCGCATCCGGCCACCCCATGCCACGGGCTATCTCGGGGCTAATCCGGCCAACTCGTGCCCGCTCACGCCGCTCGGCTTCCTGGAACGCGCGGCGACCGTGTTCGGCCACTGCCCCTCCGTCGTCTACCACGACACCGTCTTCACCTGGTCACAGACGCACCGGCGTTGCCTCCGCCTCGCCTCCGCGCTCGCTTCCCTCGGCATCTCCCGCGGCGACATCGTAAGCCACCGACCATTTTCCTCGGACGTCAATTCCTCTCGTTCCTCTGCACGTATCTGCTATTCTGCTTCACTGGCGAAAAATTGACACGGCGATCGATCGAAATGGATCAGGTGTCCGTGCTGTTGCCCAACGTGCCGGCCATGTACGAGGTGCACTTCGGCGTGCCCATGAGCGGCGCCGTGCTCAACACCATCAACACGCGCCTCGACGCGCGCACGGTCGCCGTCCTGCTCCGCCACTCCGGCTCCAAGATCGTCTTCGTCGACCCGGCGTCGCTCCCACTCATCCGAGACGCGATGAAGCAGCTCCCGCCCGGGCACCCGGCGCCGCGCGTCGTCCCCGTCGAGGACCCCCACGAGGAGGAGTTCCCGGCCGCCCCGCCCGGGACCTTGACGTACGAGAGGCTCCTCGAGAAGGGCGACCCGGAGTTCAAGTGGGTGCGGCCGGCGAGCGAGTGGGACCCGATGGTCCTGAACTACACCTCCGGCACGACGTCGGCGCCCAAGGGCGTGGTGCACTGCCACCGCGGGCTCTTCCTCATCACACTTGACTGGCTCGTGGAATGGGCCATGCCGCCGCGGGCGACGTACCTGTGGACGCTGCCCATGTTCCACGCCAACGGCTGGAGCTTCCCGTGGGGGATGGCCGCGGTGGGCGGCGCCAACGTCTGTCTCCGCCGCGTCAACGCCGCCACTGTGTACGCCGCCATCGCGATCCGCGGGGTCACCCACCTCTGCTGCGCGCCCGTCGTGCTCAACATGCTGGCCAACGCCCCCGAGGGCGTGCGACGGCCGCTCCCGGGAAAGGTGCGCGTCCTCACGGCCGGCGCGCCACCTCCCGCGGCCGTGCTACAGCGCACTGAGGCCATCGGCTTCGAGGTCAGCCACGGGTACGGGCTGACCGAGACGGCGGGGCTGCCGGTGTCCTGCACTTGGAAGCGTGAGTGGGACAAGCTCCCCGCGCCGGAGCGCGCACGGCTCAAGGCGAGGCAGGGCGTGCGCTTGCCTGGCATGGCGGAGGTCGACGTCATCGACGGCGAGACCGGGCTCAGCGTACCCCACGACGGATCCACGATGGGCGAGATCGTGCTCCGCGGCGGCTGCGTCATGCTAGGCTACCTGAACGATGACGAGGCAACCAGGGCGGCGATACGCGACGACGGGTGGTTCTACACGGGGGACGTCGGCGTGGTGCACCCGGACGGCTACCTGGAGATCCGGGACCGTTCCAAGGACGTGATCATCAACGCCGGGGAGAACATCAGCAGCGTGGAGGTCGAGTCGGTGCTTTACGGGCATCCGGCGGTGAACGAGGCGGCGGTGGTGGCGCGGCCCGACGAGTTACGGGGCGAGACGCCGTGCGCGTTCGTCAGCCTCAAGGAGGACGCGGCGGGGGCGGTGACCGCGGCCGACCTCATGGCGTGGTGCCGGGAGCGCATGCCGCAGTACATGGTGCCCAGAACGGTCGTCTTCCGCGCAGAGCTGCCCAAGACCTCCACCGGCAAGATCCAGAAGTACGTGCTGCGGAACCTCGCCATGGAGATGGGGCCCGCACGCAAGGGCGGCGGTACCGCGGTAGCATAAGCTAACAAAGTAATGATTGGATTGTTTGACATTATCAATTACCCGATCAAGAATTCAAGATCCAAGACATCCGCAATGATCTTCAACATTCGATTGTGTTTCTTTATCTTGATTTTATATCTATTTATAGTCAAGTTCTAGATTAGATTCACCGTACCCCTCACGTTGGATCCATTTGATAGGTGAAAATTTTCAAAAGAAGAAAAATACAAAAAAATACAACGCTTTCTTAAAATGTTACGTGTTTAGTTTGCATACTTAGGTTGTTACGTGTTTGAATCACACGCTTAACAAATCATTAATCCTCGTCCCTCGGTCATGAGCCGGCCAAACGGGACGAGCTGGCTGCGGGACTATGCGCGAGCACGTCCAGTTCACCGTGTCGCTCCGAGCTCTGCCACGACCACAAGCGTCACGACGACAGGCCCGACAGCCTGCTGCCCCCTTCACCAGTGCTGCGCCCATGCGCCAGCCTACCTCCCTTACCTCCGCCGCGACGTGTTGACGGCCGCCCCGGCCCTCCTCTCTCTTCTCCGATGCAGCACGGCACGGGAGATCGAGTCCACGTGCGTGACTGAGATCCTCCCGCGCGCAGAAGGTAGCAGCGTCCTCCCCGCGGAGGCACTTATCTCCTTCACGGCGTTAAGGAGGGTGTTAGGACCTGTTATATTAAATATTTGATACTAATTAGAAGTATTAAATATAATCTAATTATAAAATTAATTGCACAGATGAAGTCTAATTCGCGAGACAAATCTATTAAGTCTAATTAGTCTATGATTTGACAATATGGTGCTACAGTAACCATTTGCTAATGATGGATTAATTAGACTTAATAGATACGTCTCACGAATTAGTGGATTTTACAGTTAATTTTATAATTATCTCATGTTTAATCCTTCTCATTAGCGTCCGAACATGACTCCTCGTATCCAAACACCACATGAGGCGCGGTCCCAATCTTCCTCTTCTCTCCTCGTCCCAACTCCCCCAACCACGAACGCATCTCACAAGTCCCAACCAGGCCGCCGCCGCCGCCGCCCACCTTCTCTTCATCCGGAATCCGGCCTCCGTCGCCCATCTAGACCCCAGCCGCTGCCGCCGCTTCACCCGGAAGGTCGGAACCCCAGCTTCCGCCGACGTTCTCTTCCCCCAGACTCCCGGCCCCAGCCACCGCGGTCGAGCCGGGACACCGTCGGCACGCCCTTCACCCAATGCTCCGTCGCCTCCCTCTAGTTCATCCGACGCTACCCCTGCTGTGAATCTGCAAGTTTCGTTCATGGAGACCTTTTCCTCAGTTCTTCGTATAAATTCATTTGTAGTAGTAGCCCTGTGCATGTTTCTTTAAAGAATTTGATGCAAGACCAAATATTTGGATACATATTTAGACTTTTAGAGTAAAGATTTCAGATTGATAAAAGACTTGTTACTCATTTTAAATTGTGACCCCTCGTCTCATTTATGGATATACGGATCTCTACTACTGTCTGAATACTATTCAGAATCGCACCTATCTGAATGACTTGTGTGGTGTCTTTTCCTGTGAATGGAATTCAATAGGGTGTTTTGAATGCTCTTCTTTGGCAAGAATCATGTCTTTGACTGTTTCATTGTTTTTTCAAGAACCTAATGTAAAATTATTTGACAGACACTCATTGCAAAATTGCAGTATACTTGTAAGAATGAATTTTGAAAGTCTGACTTTGCACAACCATTGGGGAATATTACAACAGACATGGCAGTGAATCAGTCATCTGGAACTCTTCTGAAAGAAATTGAGAATCTTATCAATCTCATCTCATTGTAAGAAATTTCTTCTTCCTGTGATATTATTGTGTGATTATTCCCAATGTATATAGAAATCTCTTCTTCCTGTGACAATTATGCTACCTATATAGAGCCTCTGCTTCATATGTTATTTTTTATGTGACCAAGCATGCCAATGTGAGATTATGATGCCCCTTAATTATATAGTAGATTTCCGAAAGTACCAGAACTATTGCAGCAAGTGTTTAATAGTTCTTGCAGAATTCCATTAGCAGATCAGCTTAAGAGATCAGCACTGTTTTGCTAGGTTCAGTACTAATAATGTTGTGTCAGAAAACCCCAAAGTGACTAGTGAGTAGTGACCCTATGCTTGTGAGCTGTGTCAGAAGTAGATATCAGTAACCCTTCAATATGTCATACTGGTCATACTCGTCAGTTTACACAGGTAATCATTTAGTGACCAATTACTGGGTCTGTTTTTACAAGTTTCAGTCACTGTTAAATGCCAATCACTGTTACCAATCTACCACCACCACCTTGGCTTCTCTCCTTTTTTATACCTTTTTGCTGCACCTATCTGGAAATGGAAGCAGTTTGATAAAATTAAGTGATGTGATAGATCAATGATTTTCTATATTATTGTACTTGTTTATGGCCAAACTATAGCTATCACTTTTAGATCTTCCTACAAACTTTGTTGCAAACTCATCATAGATTACCATGTATGCAAGATGGTTCCATTATACGGTGTTGCTTGTTTCAGCTGAATGTTTCTTTGTGAGCTAATCTTTTCTACTACTAATTAATTCGATGCTCTTGCTCAATGTAGGAGTGCTGCATTTGCCTCAGCTACGATGATGATGCAGAGCTCTGTGCCTCAGCATACATGTTGGTAATGATTTGGTCTAAAAAATGTGTCAAACTACAAAACTCTAGTATTTATCAAACTGTTTATCTGTTTTGCAATCTGTCCAAATGATGTTGTTTCTCACCATCCATTTTTTTTAAAAATAATCTTAAGGTAACATATATTATCGAAACACGAGGGCACGACGGCAACGGCCATGGCTTCGCCGGAGCTCCGCGGCAGCGACGGCAGCAGCTACGATTTCCACCTCCGCTCGCTCTCTGCGGCCTCACGGGACTCCGCTGCAGCCGCTGACCCCGCCTCCGACCCCAACCTCCTCCAATCCGTAACCACATCTCCCTTGGAGCCCTTCTCCCCATGTCTGGTTTATTGGATGTATACATACGGATTTTTAGTTTGTTGCTTCTTGCGCCATTTTTATTTTCCCGTATGAAGGTGAGGAGGGTGTGTGAGATGTGCCGAGAGGCGAAGGAGGCGAGGGACGAGATGGTGGCGCGGGCGTTCCCGGTGATGAGCAAGCTGTTTCAGCGATGCGCCACTGCTCCGACGCAGGCCGTGGCCTCCACCGGCTCGCTGCTTCTTGTAAAGATCTTATTATTAACATTTTGATGGATAAATGCTCGGATGTTTGGAACTATGGTCCTTTCGCGTAGAAATGTACTTCTCCCTTACAACTTTATTGAAAATTACCAGTAACGTGCGTATATCTAGTCATTTGGGGAGAGAGTTAATATATTGCTAAGCACATGATAAATGCATTACTTCCTGATTCACCCAACAATCAATTTTATCTGCACGGTTATTGGTGTCAGATTACTTTTAAATGTTTCCTTATTTCATAAAGGGTTCAGTTATACTTCTAGCAAGAGTTGTTTAGACTTTAAAGACATGTATTTTTCCTTCACAGACCATTCTGCAATTCGTCCTGGACTTTGGGGAGGCAGTCTTGCATGATGCTGATGATAGTTTGAAAACCTTCTTCCGCTCTTGCTTAAGTAGGTAATATTGCTCTCTGCGTTTGTCTCTTGGTGTATATACTATTATGTATTGCTTTCAAAAGCTTCTAAAATCACTCCAATTTTCTTTCTTATAAATAGGGAGTTCGCGGATCCTATTGTTGCAGAGCGCACACTTGAATTCCTTATAGCAAACAAGACAAAGATCCTTGGTTCTTTTCCCACCTTGATTCCACAGGTGCATACACATGAAATGATTACTTACTTCGAAATAGTAAATAATGCAGTTTATGTTGTTGCAAACCATTGCTTTTAAATATATCAATGTGTCAATTAAGCTTCCTTGTTTGTTTTTAAGCATATCTATCTCTTCTCTTTCTATTTTCCAAATTGATCTAAGCATGTTAGCACGTGACAATGCTTGTGTACTGTTGTTTATATGCAGTTTTATCCGTTGCTGTTGAAGTTAATTGCATCAAATGGTGAGAGGTATATCCCCTTTATTGCTGGAACTTCTGAGAGTTTTATGTACATGTTTCCTGACACTGGTAGCATAAATATTTCATATGAATCATGTCGAACGACCTAATCTGTTTGCTAACATTCTAGACTGGAAAAGAAGTTTTTGGAAGTACTTCCATTAATGATGTCAGCAGGATCTTTTCTTCCGCTCTTCCTGTCCCTTATGGATCTGCCAAGTAAGCCTGCTGATTATGTGCTTTCAGGACTTCCTTGAATTTATTTTAAGCCGCATGATTTTAGCAGCTAATTAGCTTATGACAGGGGCGGAGCCAGGGCAGTTTATAGTTGACCCCGATGGTTTTTGTATTTCAATGGAAAACCACGATTCACAGTAACTAAAGACCCCCATCCTGCATTCATATAGTGAAGATGACCCCAGTCATTAGGTGGCCTAGCTTTGCCCCTGGCTTATGAGTTAGGTGCACAATGGCATAATTAAATTCTTGTTTCTGCTTTCATCTGGAGCACATCCTTAAATGTGAAGGATTTGCGTAATGGATATAGCATGATTACATAATCTAGTCCCTGCGTGTCATGATTCACTTTTTATTTATGCACATGAACTAAATTAGTTGTCACACTATATAGATTTCTTTTAATAAAGAGCTGTTTTTTATCTTTAAGTTTTAATATTCTGCACACATTATCAAGCAGCTCTGACTGATCTTAATTAGAGATTGCAAAAATTGATGGTTTGCTTTAGATATTTATCTCTTTTTCGGAGTGTTTTTAACTTTCAACCATGCATTGTTGGTCTTTGTTCTGTAATAACGGTTGATTTCAACTCCTTTGTTCCTCTCTCACTACTTGCGCATCCAGTGTTGGTGGTGGCACTGGAGAAGGTGGAAAGAAGTTCTGGAACTCTTATTGGTAGTAGTATAGCTACAATTCAGAAGAGCGCTGCTCCTGAGGTTATCATTGAATAAATTCACAAAGTTATGAATGAATTACCTAGTCCAAATTGGCTAAGCCATTTTTCTTTTCTATTGTGCAGATGCTTCTTGCACTGATGGATGAGGCATACACTGGTTCTGCAATAGAAGATTCTAGTGGTATTTCAGGTTCTGATGATAGTAGCCCTCTAGACCTCGCTGACCCGATGTTCCTAGATCTTCTAAAAGATGAGAACGATGGCATTGCTGTAAGTAGTTTCTCCTATACAATAGTGTATGTTCAATGTTTCTATATTCCCCCTAATTCTTAGTACTAATGGTATCTTTTTCTGTTGTTTCCTTCAGGCAAAACATTGGATATCCCCTACAATATCTTCGACACTACAAGCAGCAGTTAACAGCACACAATCAGACAGATTAAAACAGTCGCTGGAAATGGCACCTCGCTTTCTTTCTTTGTATTTTGCAACTGCATTGCGGGATGTTAACGACTGTAGGTTTCCTACCTTTTTTAAATTATGATTGCTATTGATACATATACTAAATTACCAACATATTGTTCATGTGAAAAATCTGTGTTTGTTGGTTCAGCGCTGTTGTGTGCTCTTGTTCCAGTAGTTATGTCAAGATATGCTGCAATGTTCCCTGACAAGGTTTTCTCATTCGAGGTAGACAACTTAAATTTATTTCGAATTTTCCTAGCCTCTTATGTGACATACTGATATTTTGTAACTATAGTTAGATATATAAGCTGGGTGCTGTTTGTAACCAAGGATATATTACCTTTCCAATATCTCTGTTTGCTTGATCTGACGTAACTGATTAATTCTGTTGGAAACCAATTGATAAGCAATTAATAAACAACGTCGCAAGCTAAAGTTGAAGGATTCACCATATATGTTGAACTATTGCAGCTGTTGTTTTTGCCAAACTTACTAATTCTGAAAGCCATCCTAAATGATCCTTTGACCAACTGATGGAGCAGTGATATGTTAAGTCCATCTACTTTTTTGTTGGAATATGTTGGAAGAGCTAAATGAAAGAAGTACAAAACTTAAAATTCTGACATACCCACCTTCACCCATAATCCACAATGATGCTATGTTTTTATGTCTTGTCTGGCTCTGGACTTTGTTATTTGCCTAACATGACTTCTATAAGTTCCAACTTCCAATTGTATATTCTAGGTTCCCTGATATTACATTCTTGTAGGTTAGGAAAAGACTGTCGGATTTCATATTGGCTGCTTTCCAGCGGTCTCCTGACATCATTGCGATACTAAAGGTAATGGGTGTAAATTTTTGTTGTTTTATTTCTTACTATACATACAAGTCAGAACTCCGAAGTCTGAACCAAATAAATGCCCATGTTATGTAGTACTTAGCAGCAATAAGGAGGCCTTTAAGAACTTCCTTTATATACAGAGTTTTGTTAACAATTATGCATGGTAACTTTGGATCATTCTGCTTTAAGAACTTCCTTTATATACAGAGTTTTGTTAACAATTTCACATGATAACTTTGGACCATTCTGCAGAAGCCTATTACTGACAGACTTGGTGAGGCTTATGATGATCCTGGAAAGGCAAGTATATCTTTCGAGTTCTTACATCTATGTTCGAGTTCATGGTACCACTGAAATCGCTACATCATCACTTGCTCAAATAGCTGTTATGTCCTTTCACTGCATCTGCATTTTCTTATGGACTGACCTATGCAGACAGAATTAGCATTGCACTTGTGCTGGGCCATTGGTGAGCATGGAGCTGGAGGGATAAATCGCAAAGATGTAGCTCGTGAACTATTTGAAAATTTGGAATTGTTACTGTATGAAAACCTGGCAACTAGGTGAGGCCAGTCTACTGTTTTTGTTTTCTATACTTGCATGGCATGACACATGATTTGACTTCTTTTATATCTTGTCAAGTCGTTTGGGATTAAGCCAGGAACCGGGATTTGATTCGATGGGTGCATCTTCTAGAAAATCATCCCAAGCTAGGCTCCTCTGCTTCGTGGTGACGGCAATTGCAAAACTAGCAACATGCCACAGTGAGTTGCTTCCGAGAGCACGCGTATCATTGGCTAAGGTGCTGACTCAGTCCTTCCTTTATGTGATATAAATGATCAGTGTAGATGTGTTTACATCATCCATCAGTGTTACTTCTCGCACAGCATCTTAACTGCTTTGTTTCCTGCAGGTTGCTCGTACCCGAACCTCAGACAGGAGAGTCTGGCAACGTGCCTGTGACTATTTGGGGCTCATGAATGAACCGGCCATCTGTTTATCTGTACTGGGACCGTCCACTGCCCAAGGAAATGGTCCTGGTATTGTTGACTGGAGCGAAGGAGGAACAAAGATGGTAGCTCATGTTCCCTTTTACCTTTTAGCCGAGCAAAAAGGTAAAAATTTTGCAAACCCTTCAATAGTTAGATGTAGAATGACCATCCTTTCATTTTCTTAAGAGAGCTATGCTTGCGATTTAAGTATAGTGAGATGAAAAATTATGCATGTTAACTAAGGATAAAACTAAAGTTTTATAGAATCAAGCGAAGAACGCTGCATTGTAAACTGACTTGCTATTTCTTGCTTCAAATATTTTCAGGTCCACCATTTCATGATTTTTCATTTGCGGACCTCCTCCCAAGACAGAATGAAGAGAAATTACCTTCATGAATATATCATGAGGGCCATGGTTCAGGTACTGATTTCGCTAGCAGAATGCCATGTCCATAGAGAACTTATTTCGTGATCATAGGATGCTGAAGATCCAAGCTCATTTTCAAGAAAAGGAATTGTATTGTATCAGTTACATGATTTTGATTATTTGAGAGGCACTCAGGGCTCGAGTTTGTACATGAAGTGACTCCTGCTTCTTCTGAGGGGAAAACAGTGTTGTAAATGTAACGTCTCTGCCTCTATGTACATCAGAAGGATAAGTTGTACTTGTACCATATGAAACGGCTCCTAAACATGCTGAGGTGCCTGGCAAATAGTCTGGGACATTGAAGTGGTGGCATGGCCATGGAACGCAATCATTTTACCCAGCATAGCATATTGTGACAAATATAAGGCTCATCTTCTTGAAAACAGCGGGAACATAACTGAGAAATTGGCATTCCATGGTCATGGCACTAAAGCCGAACAAATCGAGAACTTGAAGGAACAAAGGCATGCAGCAACGCAAGCACATCACGTACAACACATTTGGAAGATTGAAATGGTGGCCCGATACCAGAAACACTGCAAAGTATAGAACTGAAGGCACACAAATATCTATCCTGGAACTCCTACCAGGATGCTGGAGAAGTCTGAACAACAGCACAAATTACAGGCTAAATTACGGTTTTGTACTCCACAAGACAAGAACCCTAAAAATCATAAGTAGCAGCATCCGAGAGGCCAACATGAAGAGGAAGTCAATACCCGAAGTCCCGAACCAACTGCCCTTGCGTAGTGGTGACGCATTTTCTTTGACAACTGAAACATATCTTGGAATTTCCGGAAATTTTGCGGAAACTAGGTGAAAAATAACCCAAACTATGAGCACCACACCACATGGCAAGGAGAGTCTGAGGTGCGTTATTGACTTCCCACTGATGAAAGCTCTAAAATTTGCTGCTCCCGCAAAAGGATCACTGATAAAAATCATCAGTATTCAGAAGAAACCAAATGATGAAATTTTGCAGGTTCTAACGTTGCACATACCTCCAATGCAAGGATAAGAACACTTAGATTCAACGAAGCTGCTGGGGATTGCTCTCGCCTGAGACCGCGGCCTTGATGCGCTCCACGGTGCAGGCGATGAGGCTGTTCACCGTTGCCACTGAACCCAGCGAGAGCTTGGCTGTGGGTACAGAGCCCACTGGTATCTGGAACGCCACCGTCAGTCGTCAGGAGCGAGCCACCTGAGCCGACGCCGCTGTCCCCTTGCATGCTGGCATGCTGCCCCCAGCTGGGCTGTCGGGTAGGACGGCAAAGCCCGATGGCAAGAGCGCCACATAGTCAGGATCACCGCCGTTGAGGACAACGTTCATGGCCACGACATCCACTGGTGCGTAGATGACGTAGGAACCCGACGCGTCGGTGCAGCTCTAGTATGTTGGTAATGATTTGGTCTAAAAAAATGTGTCAAAACTCTAGTATTTCTCAAACTGTTCATCTTTTATTTCTATCAAATTATAAACTCGCAAATACGATTGAATTATTCATTCGTCGCTAACTTTATCTTTTATTTCTATCAGAAACCAAAAATCAGTGTACCATAGCACGTCAATCCGTTAGCTATATCTACTGACGCCCAAAAGTCAATGAATTTCTAAGAAAAAAATTACATAGTGCTCGAATGCTCATTACGATAAAAAAAAAATGTACGAATTTAATATTGGATGCGATCAATTTGATTTTAGATTATGTTTTATTTTTTATTTGGTTCGATTCATCGATGTGATGCTACTTTGAGTGTATAAGATAACAAATCATATTTCATAATTATTTTAGCTTAACACCTTTCATGTCAGCGCGCCAACGTGACTTGTACTCCTAACCTGGCCCCTAACCCGGCGGGCAGCGTTACACGTTGAGAGTTTGTCAACAAAATGTGACTCAGTGGTTAATTCGGTTACTGTAGAGAGAAGCATACTACATTTATTATAACAAACACATTTTTTTTCAACTTACAACAAATCCACACTATCAAATAATGTAGAATGCAACAGATTACAATAGCTCAGTAAGCCACATCTAGTTGGATGAGAATACATACCGTCCAGCTATAATGAGGTGCATAATGTATACAGCTACCCAAACCCATTTGAATACAAAGAAAACTGACATTTGAATCAGCGTCATGCGCATCCTTGCTGTTTGTACCTGAATTGACAGATACATGACCACTACCAAATTATATATTGACCACTACACCATTATCTGCTCAAATATACATCAATTCAACGATTATGTTGCACGTTACCAATATCTGCGATTACATACATCATTGATGCAACAACATAATTAAATTGCAATAGAAGAACATGGAATTTGAGATTTACTGTGTTATTTCCATGCCAATTATTTGAAGACATACAGCAGCACATTCTTGGTCCTCAGTTTACATGTGAGGCACCAAGAGGCTTGCCATGACAAGAATACAAGTATAGTATATACATTCAATTGTATAGTTATAAAGTTGCATACACAAGTAGTACAGAGCAGCAGCACCTTATTCCAATATTCAAGTAAGAGTACACTGAAATCAAGTATTCATCAGTTGCATTCTGAAGGGGATTACCTGACTTCAGAATGGTCCTTCGCATGGCAATAATGAGCCAATCTTCAGTCCTTTCTTCTGAGCGATTGCCTTCAATTCCTCTGATATCACGCTCTCCTCGATGATCATATGATTCAATCGAGTGGCGCGCTGAGCAAAGAGTTCGACATTGCCAACAGCAATGCTAGGACAGCGGGAGAGGTCGAGGATCTCCAGTGATTGCCCACAGTGCCTGAGAAGCGAGACCAGGGAGCCCCCCGTCAGTCCCCGGCATCCCCTGAGTCTGATGTCGATGAGATTCCGGCAGGATGACAGCATGGCACCAATCACCTTGTCACTCAGTGTCTCATTGTAAGACAAGTCAAGACGACGAAGACGCCGCATGCTTTGACTGAGAAATGTCAGTAACCCGGGCTCCCGTTCCACGACATCACAGCTAACCAAGGCAAGCTCTTCGATGCTCGCCCCAGTGGCTGTTCGCGCAAGAGACCGGAGTCCATCTCCTGTGATTAGGACGCAGCTCTGAAGGCGAAGTGCCACTAGGCTATGTTTGGGGTCCCGACCGCCGTGAATTGGCTCGGCTCCAATGGCAAGGAGATGATCATTGTGCAGGTCGAGCGGTAGGCGAAGGTCCAAGGTGTGCAGACCAGCAGCACGCTGTTGGATGAACCGGTGAAGGGCCTCGCTGCTGCCACCGTCATAAACAAGGAGGGATGTCAGCGCGTGGCAATGGTCAGCTGCAAGGAGGAGAACACGGTCGGCGACAGAACGGCAAGCACGAAGCTCAAGCGCGAGCAATCCAGCGAGGCAGCCCGCGAAGGCCAGCGACGCGGGCCCGTCTCCAGTGCCGTCGCAGGCGCGCAGTTGCAGCCACTTGAGGCTCCCGCACCGCCGCCAGAGCCATCCAAGCCCTCTGTCGCCTGAGCGGATGCCGCAAAGCGACAGCCTTTCCAGCGGCAAGGCCCCCGCGGCCTCGGCTTCGCCACCGCCGGCATCATCCGAGCTTGAGCCGGCGTAGTCAACGCTGGCGGCGGAGTTGACGAGGGCGAACGACTTGAGGCGCGGCAAGAGCTCGAGCCAGCGGAACGACAGGGGGCGGACGGCGGTGAGGTGGAGCGACGTGAGGCCGGACAGGGCAGGGCAGGCGGCGACCAGCGCGGCGGGGGAGACCGCCGAATCGGGTAGCAGCCGCAGCGTGGAGAACCGGGCGGCGGCCGGCGCGGCCGCGACAGCGAGCAGCACGGCGTCGGCGTCGCCGGCCGGAGTAGCAGCGGAGACGACGGTCAGGGCGGAGAGGAACGGGTAGTGGGACAGCAGGGCGGCGAGGGTCGCCGTCCCCGCCGCTGGCGCGGCATCCGGGGAGGCCGGCAGGCGGAGGGTCAGGGACGATGTGGAGGCCCTGAGGAGCGAGAGCCAGCGCCGGGAGACGAGGGACACGGCCGGCGCGGCGGCGGGCGGCAGGAGGCGGAACACCTCCTGCAGCAGGTCGTCGCAGAGCGCGGCGTCCGTGCCGGCGTAGCAGCCAGGGCGACGGCAGACGCCGCCGCCGCCGCCAACGGCGGCGGCGTGGCGGGAGCTTGTAGGCGCCGTGGTGCGCTGGAGGGGGCAGTCAAGCCATCGGATTGGTCCGCCCGGCCGGCAGCGCGGGTAGGGAAGGAGGGGAAGGGTGAGTGGCCTTTGCTTGTGGCCGCAAGATTTGGGGGGTGGGGAATGGAATGGGACGGGTGGTTTGCTCGCTGGGGAAGGTGCGGGCTCACACAGTGGGGGCCCACCGAGGGGTGTCTCCGCCGGCTGTGTGGTCGTGCGTGGCGGTCAGTGTCCTCGCAAAGATGGTTCCAGAGGCGGCGTTAGGCGAGCGAGACTTTTCTTCCTGAAAGAAACAAGTAAAAGGATACGTCTGACCTTTTTCTTTTAGAAAGGAAAAGAATACGAGACAATAACCTTGGCAGGCAGTTTTGTGTTGTCCTTAATAAAAAGGGAAAAGAAGAAGACGTGACGATAACCTTGTCTTGACCTTCGTCGTCTTTGAGCATGGTGTCTAGGTCCTAGCCCATCATCAGTTCATCACACCTCATCTAACCGCAGAACAGAGCACTCCGTTGGACTTTGATCTGTAAATTCCATCGTGGTCGATGCGAGGACCATTGAAGCGAACGTTGCAATTTTTTCCATAGTTTAAAGGTATCATATCAATTGAAAGATTTTTCATTTCACCTTTAACAATTTCCTAACCAAATCAACATATAAATGGCTTTGCTAATCAACTAAGAGAGAGACATTTATATGTTGCGTACCAACTATTCAAGCCTACACACAAATACACAATGGCTGTTAGTCTTGATAGTTACTGTAGATCACCATCATGCCCTATGTTTTAGTGCATGCTACCCCTTGCCCTACGTTAGATCAACGACGACATTGCTGGTAGGCAGGGGCGGAGCTAGGCCACTTTGTTGGGGTCAGTTGACCCCGACGATTTTTCTAAAATTAGTGAGGATTACTATTTCATACTGTCGTGTTATGCTGAATGATCTCGGTATCTAATGCTGATGAACTCCAGCGCCGTTTCGAGCTAGCTTCGCCCCTACTTACCAGCTCTAGCCAAATCAAGGCGTAGCATGTCTTAAAATTTGGTCCCTATTTGATTATAGGTTGAGATTTGGCTGTCCTACACCTACACGTGCCAACTACAAATCAACGGTCGAGCCTTGCCTCCGCGGAGGTAACGTAGCTGCCTGGTTGTATTGTAGTTCCCTTAAACGATGAGTTGTTTAGCATCCATGGGTTGTATGTAAAGTTTTTGGATTATCAAACTTCAAATGCTAATATTCACTATCATACATTTGATTTATGATTTGTTTCTCCGTAATATTCTTTGTAATTTATCTTTAAAAATAAGATTGCACATGACTATATTTCAACACAAAAAAAATATCACATGGGCTCTTGTATTAACAATAGTTATGACAAAATTTGGCGTGGCTACCATTCAAATGACCTTTTTTTCCAAGCAAGGATGGCTCAAACGAAAAAAAATTTCAATTTTTTTTTCACGTTTTGGCTTTGCCCATATTTGTCCATAGCCAAATTTTGGCTTGGCATGTTGGGGGCAGCAAGCACCAACCAAACAAATCCTTACTATACTATCTTTACGTTTCTCTCTCCCATATCTCTCGTGTCTCCATCTCTGCTTTTTTTGTGTGTGTGGATCTGATCATCAATCTTTTTACTTGAATGTCAATCAGTGATTACATGTGAAACTCAAATTGCTCGATATATCCAGCCAGTGATATAGACCGGGTCACTTTTACTTGTGACTCACATGCAGATATGCAATGCCATGCTGCTCAAGTGCTCATTCAGGCTGCACAACAAACCTACCCATCCAGCTTGTTACAGCAAGAAGTCCGACCCCTCGTCATGGTTTGCATATTGCAAGTAGCTCTAGTAGATCGACGTGAATCTTGTATCATCTGTAATAAGGAGATACAAAAATCATTTGCGACCTGCCATGGCGAACTCATACATGTCCCCGAGCACACAAAAATTTGCAATCGAGTTCCTTAGATCATCGCCTAATATGTGTTTATCGACGCAGGTTGAGCTCCTTTTTTGTCAAATTGAATTCTTTGTCCTTCACTATTTCGTCCTCACGTGCTCAATGTTTTTTTGTTCTTCCATCGAGTTTGTACGACGATTTGTAGCTGTACGACGTACATACGGTTACGTGATAAACCGGTGTTTTGGGTCTAGTCTATGCTCCTGGGACAATATGTATGGTAAAGGCTAAGATAAGAATACAAAATCAACAAATTAGTTCCAAAGAAACAATAGCACAATCTATTTTTAGTCCTCAACAATCCTTATAGATGGTGCCGGATCTTTCAAAAAAAAAAACAATCCTAATAGATTACGAATATGATATCATGGTGATATGCACTGTTGCAAGTCGGGTCCGTCCCCCACCTACTTTTCATTGATCGAAAGACCCCGAACAGGGACGGTTACAAAAACTTACACAGATCATCTCGGGAAGCCGAAGAGAAAAACATGAGATCGGCAAGGCCGAAAGAGAGAAAATTACAAACAAAGAGAAAGAAAAAGGTTGAGCACACCTCCAAGTACCACCCTGAGTAAACTGCCGATCACCGGATTGCCCAATTACCAAGCGACTTACTTTGCCGAGTCCGCACTGACCATTTATGAGCTTCAACCCCGGTTACCCACCCTGGTTTTCTGGTTGCCACTCTTCTTGATGCCCTCCGACGCCCTCCGAGGAGAACGGTGAGAGCTTGAAGGGGGAGGATCATCTCGAAAAGAACGAGCCCCCTGTCCACACTAACCCGACTTCAGATAGGAGAAGAGATCATAACACTTTTTCGAACACGAAAACAACCCATCTACGAGCGGTTGCGGAGACACCAAAGTTTGTCAGTCTGCATCCAGCTGCCGCACTTCACTGAGTTGCCGATGGTATCCCAAACTCGGAGTTGACGAGGCTGCCCGCATCAAGCTAGAAAAAGGGGGCTGGCTTCTCAATTTACCAATAAAGCCTTGTTTAGTTCCCAATTTGGGAGTGGCAAAATTGACATTTTGTCATAAATGCGCAACTGTAGCGTTTCGTTTGTATTTGTGAATTATTGTCCAAATATTGACTAATTAGGCTCAAAAGATTCGTCTCGCAAAGTACAACAAAACTGTGCAATTAGTTTTTAATTTCATTTACATTTAGTACTCCATACATGTATCGCAAGTTTGATGTGATGGAGAATCTTCTTTTTGCATAGTGTCAAAGTTGGGAGTTAGGAGGAAACTTAAACATGGCCTAAGTCAAGGTCCCTCCAATGCCCTGGGGGGGGGGGGGAGGAAGCCCCTCGGGCCACCAACGAATGCAGCCACCGTCAACCAAACAGATAGGATGAAGAAGAAGTAAGAAGCCTAGTAATAGAGCTCGCCAGATCCTAGCTGCAACTACCAGAGCAGAGCGGAGCCATGACATGGAAGAAGAAAGATGAGAGAAGAGAGGGTGAGATGAGAAGCACCACAGGTACAGGACAACGAGAGGGACCACCGCTGAAGTGTGGAAACACCATGGTAGTGGTTGCGCAAGGCACTCCAAAGCGGCGCCCCCAAGGCTGACTTTTTTGTTTTTTGGCCCTTTTTGCGAAAAAATTTCACAAATAGGCCCCTGGCGAAACCAATTCCGAAAATGGACCCTCGGCTTGGCGCCAGGCTGGCTGGCGCCAAGGTATAACGTCTTGGCGCCAGCCATCCTGGCGCCAAGGTCCCCACGCCCCGCCTCCGACGTGGCGGGCGCCGGCTGACGTGGCGCGGAGGCTCGGCGCCAAGATCCGTGGCGCCGAGCCTCGGCGCCAAGATCCGTGGCGCCAAGGCTCGGCGCCAGGATGGC
>NC_028452.1:971697-973027 GCF_000263155.2 Setaria italica | reverse complement strand
GCCGGCGCCCGCCCGGCTCGCCCGGGCGCCGACCCCGCTGCCGCCCGGCAGGCGACTCGCCCAGCCCCACGCGCCGCCCCGCCGGCGCCCGGCCGGCTCGCCCGGCCGCCGCCCGCCCGGCTCGCCCCCACGCGCCGGCCCGCCGCCGCCCGCCCGGCTAGGCCCCGGGCGCCGGACCGCCGCCGCCCGCCCGGCTCCCCCGGGCGCCGCCCCGCCTCCGCGCCCGGCCGGCGGCCCGCCCGGCCCCACGCGCCGCCCCGCCGGCGCCCGGCCGGCTCGCCCGGCCGCCGCCCGCCCGGCCAGGAGGCTCGCCAGGAGGTACCTAAAATTATAATATTGATAAATTTGAATAGTTAGGTTAAATTTAGATAGATTGGTAGAATTTTTAGATAAAATAGGTAGATATTACTAGTTATTACTAATTATTATGATAAAATAGGTAGAATTTTTAGGTTAAATTAGAATGGTTAGATATGATAACTAATAGCATAGTAAAGTAGTTATTACGATATTTAGTTAAGTAGTTGTATAGGTAAGTATGTAGGTACATATTATGTGACATAGTTAGTTAGTATATGTGACACATTTAGTTAGTTGTATTTAGTAGACTTAGAATGTTTAATTTATTATGGACTAAATGAATTGTGCGTCGTTATATTGATATACTAGATGGAGAACGTAGTGAGCATATATTACGGAGGCACTGTGGAAAGGGATGAATATGGATGTGTTAAGTTTGTTGGCATGCAGTGCGAGGTTGTCATATTCGATGAGAAACCATCGTTTAGTGAGTTGGTTGCAAGGGCTCGGGAGGAGTTACATTGTCATGAAAATGATGAAATCATAGTCGAGGGCATACTTCACCTAGGTTCCCCTCTCAACATTCAAAGGAAGATAGTCCCAATTCGGTGTGCAGGTCAGTGGGAGAAATATGTGAGGACGGTTATGAATGGTCATTCCCCAAGTGTTGAAGTGGTTGTTCGTCCGGTGGGAGTTGACCGAAATCCTCGTCGGTTTTCCCGACCAATGGGTCAACGGGCACATTTCGATCCTCCCGTCCAAGAACCTGTTATGAACGTGGATGTTGCACCTACTATTCCCGATGCTGAATCTGCCCCTAATGAAGTAGTTGGACATGGTTGTCGGATTGATGATAATGTGGCGGACTCTCCTAATGAGTTCCTTTTCACTCAGAATGATCCGAGTAAGTGTCTCACCGGTTTCTATTGATACGAGATAATCCATTCGTTCCATCCACTTATTCTTTACTCATATTTGTACTTGATGGCACAGGAGATATTCCAGAAAATGTGGATGTGCCTCTAGTTGA
>NC_028452.1:893524-971595 GCF_000263155.2 Setaria italica | reverse complement strand
TGATCGTCCTGTTGGGGAGATGACAGAGAGTGATATTGAGATGTTCAGGCGTATATTCCCCGGACGTCGTGATCCGATAGTTCATGAGTTTAGCGACCTGACTCTTTCCGATCAGGCGTTTGCAGAAGGACGTGATGATGAGCTCCTAGAAGCTCCTGAAGCTGGTCCTAGTATGGTTATTGAGGAGGGTAGGGTATTTAAGGACCTTCCCGCATTGAAGAGATGGTTGCAAGCCTTTGCGGTGATACGGAAGAGACCATATAAAGTGTTGCATTCATATGCGGAGCGCCGTTACACAGTTCTGTGTGACAAGGAACGGTGTCCGTGGAGGGTTTGTGCAAGAAAGCAAAATATCACCGGGAAGTGGAAGATCACAAAAGTAGTCGGTCCACACAATTGTGCTGACCATGAGCTTACAGTGAGACATCCGCAGCTAACATCTACCCTCATTGCGAAGCGATTGATGGGAATATTGAAGGAACAACCCAACATGAAAGTGAGAACAATTATAAGAACTGTTGAGGAGATTTATGGAGGATATGTGATAACTTATGGTAAAGCTTGGAGGGCTAAGCAGCGTGCGTGGAGGATGATTTATGGAGATTGGGAGTCTGGGTACGAGCAGCTGCCAGTTCTTTTTAATGCTATTAAAGCGGTGAATCCAGGCATGCATTATGAGTACATTCCAAAGCCAAATGCTTGGAAGGAGGACGGGAGGCAGATATTCGGGCGTGCTTTCTGGTGCTTCCCTCAGTCTGTGGAAGCCTTTAGGCACTGTCGTCCTGTTTTCTCTATTGATGGTACGTTTTTGATTGGCAAATATAGAGGCACACTTCTTATAGCCATATCTTGTGACGCGAACAATATGTTGGTTCCTTTGGCATTTGCATTGGTTGAGAGGGAGAACAATGACAGTTGGGGGTGGTTCTTAAGACTAGTCCGGATACATGTGGTTGGTCCTGGTAGGGAGGTTGGCGTTATATCCGATAGGCATCAGGGCATACTTAATGCTGTGCAAGAACAGATAGAGGGTTATGCACCTTTGCATCATCGTTGGTGCACTCGGCACCTTGCGGAGAACCTTCTTCGGAAGGATGGTGTGAAGGATAATTTTGATCTGTTTCAAGTTGCAGCACGGCAGCTTGAGGACTATTACTTTCAGCGCAAATTGGAGCAGGTAAGGACCGCAACAAATGCAGAAGGTCGACATTGGCTTGCTGGTTTGATGAGAGATGTGGATAAGTGGACTAGAGCTCACGACGCCGGTGGTTGGAGGTACGAGTTTCAGTGCAGTAACATGGCCGAGTCATTCAATAAGTTGTTATTGGGGATACGTGGTATGCCTGTGAACGCAATAGTTGAATTCACCTTCTACAGGCTTGTTGCGTGGTTCAATGAAAGACACGCAAAAGCAGAAGCGTTGCAGGTTGCTGGGGAGAGATGGGCTGAAAAACCAAAGAGACATCTCATCATTGCAAATGAAAGGGCTTCCACACATGAGGTGCAATGTTTTGATCTTGGCTCAGGAACTTATCAGGTGGAGCATAGGGGCGGTACAACGTCCGACGGTGAGATCCGAGAGTCGAGGATACATGTGGTAGTTCTCCGAGATTTCAAGTGCACTTGTGGCAGGCCAAGGCAGTACCACTTCGTATGTTCTCATTTGGTGGCAGCAGCTAGGCATCGCAATTTTGATATCGAGAGCATGATACCACATGAGTTCAGCGTAGACACCCTTGTGCGGACATGGAGCCCCCGCTTCGTGCCTTTCCGGGATCCTAGAGAGTGGCCTCCGTATGATGGGCCAAAATATGTTGCGGATCCTGCATATCGTTGGAACAAACGTGGAACAAGGAAGCGGACGAGGCATAACATGACTATGGACCAGGTATCCGGAAGAACGAGGCGTGGTAGAGCAACACCATTTCTTGCTGATCCAGAACAGAACGAGTGCGGCAAGTGTGGTAGATTGGGTCATAATTCACGCACTTGCCGTTGGCAAATTAGTGAGGTGCGACTAATACCTTATTTCGTTACTTGATATGTGTTTTATTCATACAGGTTCTGATTCTACTTCTCTAACTTAATGATTTATTGTTTACTAATCTTATATCTTTTTGCCTTTTCGTAGGATGGCGCACTTCCACCTTCTAGATCAGGCGTACGACCAGACCCACCGAGGTCGTCTTATAGCGGGAGGGCAGGTAATAATTTACAATTCATGATTAAAGGTTTGCGAGCGTCAACGTCTTTTGTCCTATGTAATCTCTGACTTGGTTTATTTGAATGCAGGTCCTTCCGCTCCTTCGTTCTAGAGCCCATGATGGGTTTTTGGCGCTGGAGTACGACGACCGCTACACTCCTTTGCTACAGATGGCTGGCCTCGATGTCATCTCGTATCAGGTTCGTCGTGGGATGCCCAGGTTCAATTCAGCGGCTATAACTGCGTTGGTCGACAGGTACTGTTACCACTAGTCATATTCATTTTGTTATGTGTTTACATGTTATCAAATAATAATCCGGCGAAATGTAGGTGGCGACCAGAGACTCACAGCTTTCACCTCCCGTTCGGAGAGATGACAGTGACCCTACAGGACTGTCAGAAGATGCTTGGTCTGTCGATTCGGGGCCAGCCAGTCACCGGGCCGTGCGTCACCGGTGGTTGGAGAGCACGAGTCGCAGCCTTCTTGGGGCGAGAGGTTGACGAGCAGGGGACACGCACATCTGGAGTGCTAATCTCATGGCTGCGGGAACACTTCGGCCACTACCCCCAGGACGCGGATGCTGAGACAGTTGGGCACTACTGCAGGGCGTGGATACTACACCTCTTTGCCTGCGTTCTTTTCCCAGACGCTACAGGTGACACTGCGTCTTGGATGTGGATCCACTGCCTCACTGACTGGCACCAGGCTGGTATTTACAGCTGGGGATCAGCTGTGTTGTGCTTTCTATATCGGCAGCTGTGCGAGGCGTGCCGTCGGTCTTCGGGCTCCCCGTCAGTTGGTGGGTGTGTGTACCTGTTGCAATTATGGATGTGGTCCCGTCTTCCTGTTGGTCGGCCAGAGATTATGCCGCGTCGACCGTGGTTCCCAGGTGAGCCGCCGAGACGACAGCCGACATGGGCATATATTTGGAATCAGGTTAAGGTTAGCCATACCAGGTTGGACCGCGCGTACCTGGATTACATCAACGAGATAGACGCGCTCACTGCTCATAGTGTAAGTGAAGTTTTTTTAAACATGCTTCGTAATCTTTTAGTATAACAACTAACGTTTTTGATTAAAATTTTGCAGGTAAATTGGCAGCCTTACGACGGAGACGATCCACTTCCTTTTCCCCTTAGCTTCGTGTGTGTTCAGGACAATGATATTTACAGGATGGTGTGCCCTCTTATTTGCTTCTATGCTGTCGAGTACCACCTGCCACATCGAGTAGCACGCCAATTTGGGATGAGGCAGATTTGGCCACCACAGGCGACCTCGACTAGTATAGAGTTACACAAGTAAGTTTCTTTCTTTTTCATATATTTCGATACTATTAACTAAATTTTGGCTAACAGTAACGTGTAACGTGACGTGCAGCGTGGATCGAAAGAAGAAGCGGAAGGTCTCCGACTGGCCCGCGTAGAGATTTAGTTAGTTAGATAAGGACCTAGTGATCTAACTTAATCATTTAGTCATTTAGTGACTTAGTCATTTGTTGCTTTAGTGACTTAGTCATTTGTTGCAGGGGCGTACCCTACAAAGCTCAGTTAGAGATATAGAGCAATTTCGTCCACGAGTTAGGGACCCCGAGACGCGGAGCTTCCTTGAGGTAAGTCTCAAATTATTCTTTTTAATACTTCATTAATACGTTACATTCTTCATTTGTGTAACTTGTTTTTACTACTGCAGCGATTGTCAAATCGGCTTCGCCGTGCGGCTGCTCGTTGTGGTTGCAGGACTGCCACGACGCGAGACGTGCACGTTCCATCTCTGCGCGAAGGAGGCGTCGGTACGTCCAGCCAAGGCCCCTCAGGATCGAAATCAATTGCATCAGATGAAGACGACGACGACGATGACGACGACGACGACGGCGACGATGAGCAGAGGGCCGAGGAGATTGGCCCGTCTCAGCTCCAGGAGGCTCCCTTGACTCAGCCTACACAGGCTGTAGGGGGCACTAGACTACGTCGTCCACGTTCTCCTTACACTCCAGGCACCGACGCCCTTGGTCACAAGGGTAAGGGTAAGACTAGGAGGCAGTGACGATTCTGATTGCGAACTTTGTATCATATGAATTTTGTATCATCTGAACTATTGTGGATTCTATTATGAATGTGTCGTATGCTTGTGTTTCTATGCTTGTATTTATATTCACTATGCATCTCGTAATTTTGTATGGATTGCATCAACAATTAGGGGAAATTCTGCCGAAATTTCGCTAACAATTACCATTTTAATTTGCTACGGATATTTCAGTAGACTACGACCTCGATTTTCTACGGATATTTCAGTAGACTACGACTTCGAAATGAATTACATCGCAAATTTAACATATATCGTCTACAAATTGCGTGTCCTTACTTAAAGTGCATTATTACAGGACAACATAATAAAAGTCTCACAGTAGAAAATATTGTTCATAAATAAACCATATAACTAGAATCTAAATATGGCTACTGAGTGCAACGAGGCCACTTTCCCTTCCTTAAGGCATCGGGATTCTCCTCAACCGCTGCTTTCGCTCGGCGTGCCCGTTCAAGCTTCTTCTCTCTCTCCTCCCTATTTGCAGCAACCCGCCTCCTTTCCTCCTCTTCCTTGTGCTCCTTTTCCGCAGCCTCCTCTACGAGCCTCTTCTCGTACACCTCCTTCCTCTCTGCATCCCAGCGCATCATATACTCCAAAAACTCCTTATCTTCAGGATCGATCTCAGTGTCGATCCACTGCTCAAAATCACATAGCGGTGGAGGGGTCTACAACAAAAGCAACTGTTATAAAACAAAAAAATTATGGACAATAATTATAAGAAAACAACATTTCCTTACCAACATGTTAATGCGGCGCTGACGAAGTGTAGGTTCAAACGCAAAGTTGGAACACATCCAATACCTCTGCCTATACGTGGCATGTTCTTCGGACTTGGCTACCTTGCAAGGATCGCCGCAAAAGCACATCGGCACTGGAACACCACTAGGCAGAGGCAATGGATCGAACGCATTTCCGGTCTTCTTAGCGCCATAACTACAATTTTGTTTATTTGGTTCTATGAATCAAACGCACTTAGGAATAAACCTACATTTAAGGTTTTTTCATTTGATACACAACAATGAGTATATAACATAACTACGGGCGTTGAGATTACCTTAGTTTCTTAGCTTTTCCACGCCTCGGCATCCTACATTTGCATGAAAACCCTAAGTTCAAAAATGCAAGAAATATATAACGAATCGATGTGAAAAAAGGTACGACGGAGAGAGGATACCTTGCTCTTCAGGATCCACGGATGAAATGAAACTTTCCTAAGCTACAATGTCGATTCGTAGTCTAGGACGAAGTAGGGAGAGTTTTTACCCGAGAGAGTGGAGAACAATGAGGATGAACTCTCGGGCAGGAAGAAGGGGCGGTATTTATGGTAGAAGGCTCGGCGCCAGGATGGGTGGCGCCGAGCCTCGGCGCCACGGATCTTGGCGCCGAGCCTCCGCGCCACGTCAGCCGGCGCCCGCCACGTCGGAGGCGGGGCGTGGGGACCTTGGCGCCAGGATGGCTGGCGCCAAGACGTTATACCTTGGCGCCAGCCAGCCTGGCGCCAAGCCGAGGGTCCATTTTCGGAATTGGTTTCGCCAGGGGCCTATTTGTGAAATTTTTTCGCAAAAAGGGCCAAAAAACAAAAAAGTCCCCCCCCCCAAGGAGGTCAAGACGTGGGAACGCCAACACCACCACCCCCGGAAACCGGAGCAAGATTTTCACCTAGGAGACCGGTGTCTGAGAGAGGAAGGGTGCGCCAAACCGACGCCTCCAGGGGTGAGCAGCGCCCAAGGGCGTCGCCGCCGGCGAACTGACCAGCAGCTCAACAAAGCTTTCGCGGTGCATCCCGACCATCCCAAACGCCATTAACCTCCACGGCTGCAATGACCATCGCCTGGATCCATAAGCCATCATCCACAGCAGGAATCCGGCTGCCACCGATGAGCAACAGCCCCCACAGCAGGGATCCGCCCGTCGCCGGCATGCCGCATGTCGCCATCGAGAAGCATGGGGCGGATCCAGCCTCCACCGGCCAGCAGCAAGCAGCCACATAGCGGATCAGGCTGCCGCCGCCCTCCGCGGCACCGTCGTCACCTGCGGAGCACCACTGCAAGGCTTGGGAGTGGAGAAATAGAGGAGGAAGGGAAAAGGAGAGGAAGAGAGGAGGGGGGAGGCCGCCGCCGCCGCCGCACCCGACCGTGGACGAGCTGCCAATATCCACCGCCGCCGCAAGACACAGCTGCTGAGATGGGGACGCGGCTGCCCCGCCAGCGCTGCCGACGGCCCGATCCGGGGTCCCTGAGGCCCGCCGCGGTCCCTGTGGGTGCTGGACCGGCAACCGGGGCACCACCACCCGCGCGCAGCCACGTCAGGTCGCCGCAGGGCTGTCGCCGTGCGCCGCTCCCGCCCAGATCTGGTGCACACAGCCAGCCATCTTGGCGAGAGACCCCGGTGCCATCCTAGGGAGCCGCTCGAACTTCCGGCGGGTTCCTCCGGTGACGGCTAGGGTTCGGTGGCGGGGGGAGGGGGGGCGATGCGGGGCCCGATCAGAATGGTCCGTCCACAACATTGATCGGCATATACCTTCAGGTGATAGAATTTGATATTTTAAGTGGTTGCGGGCGACATTGCCCCTCTTCAGATTGATAGAATTTGATTTTGATTCATCTATAAAAAGAAGATAATAGATCTGTTTGTCGTGATCATTCTTTGGACTTGGATAACTTCACATCGGCCGTATCAATCATAGTTATTCACTTGTGAGTCACCACAAGAAAAAAGGAGACAAATCTGTTATATCACAATCGTCAACCCTTTGCAATCATCCATCGGCGAGAGAGAGAGATTGGAGGCCTTTTGCTGATCCCAAGAAGATGCATGTCGAGCCCATGCTGCAGAGCACATGTCCATGCCAAATTGCCAAGCAAGACGACAGCACCACGCACTACATCTTGCTGCTGCTACTGGCGCCCTTGCGCGTCGGCCCCATCTCCTTGGCAAGGTTCCGGAGCACGTACTTCTGGATCTTTCCCGTGGATGTCTTGGGCAGCTCGGCCCGGAACACCACCGTCTTGGGCACCATGTAGCGCGGCATGCGCTCCCGGCACCACGCCATGACGTCGCTGGCGGTCACCGCGCCCGGCGATCCCTCCTTGAGGCTCAGGAACGCGCACGGCGTCTCTCCCCAGAACTCGTCCGGCCGCGCCACCACCGCCGCCTCGTTCACCGCCGGGTGGTTGTACAGCACCGACTCCACCTCCACGCTGCTGATGTTCTCCCCGCCGCTGATGATCACGTCCTTGGACCGGTCCCGGATCTCCATGTACCCGTCCGGGTGCATCACGCCCACGTCCCCCGTGTAGAACCACCCGTCGTCCCGTATCGCCGCCCTGGTCGCCTTGTCGTCGTCCAGGTAGCCGAGCATGAGGCACCCGCCGCGGAGCACGATCTCGCCCATCGTCGACCCGTCCCGGGGCACGCTGCGCCCGGTCTCGCCGTCGATGATGTCCACCTCGGCCATGCCCGGCGTGCGCACGCCCTGCCTCGCCTTGAGCCGAGCCCGCTCCGACGCCGGGAGCTTGTTCCACTCGCCCTTCCACGCGCAGCTCATGACGAGCCCCGCGGTCTCGGTCAGCCCGTAACCGTGGCTGACCTCGAAGCCGATGGACTCCGTGCGGTTCAGCACGGCCGCCGGCGGCGGCGCGCCGGCGGTGAGGATGCGCACCTTTCCCTGGAGCGGCTGCCGCACACCGTCGGGGGCGTTGGCCAGCATGTTGAGCACTACGGGCGCGCCGCAGAGGTGGTTGACCCCGCGGCGCGCGATGGTGGCGTACACCTCGGTGGCGTCGACGCGGCGGAGGCACACGTTGGTGCCGCCCACCACGGCCACCCCCCACGGGAAGCTCCAGCCGTTGGCGTGGAACATGGGCAGCGTCCACAGGTACGTCGGCTGCGGCGGCACCGCCCACGCCACGAGCGAGTCCATGGTGACCAGGAAGATGCCGCGGTGGCAGTGCACCACGCCCTTGGGCGCCGACGTCGTGCCGGAGGTGTAGTTCAGTATCATCGGGTCCCACTCGCTGGCCGGTCGCACCCACGCGAACTCCGGATCGCCCTTCTCGAGGAGCCTCTCGTACGTCAAGGTCCCGGGCGGGGCGGCCGGGAACTCCTTCTCGTGGGGGTCCTCGACGGGGATGACGCGCGGCGCCGGGTGCCCGGGCGGGAGCTGCTTCATCGCGTCTCGGATGAGCGGGAGCGAGGCCGGGTCGGCGAAGACGAGCTTGGAACCCGAGTGGTGGAGCAGGACGGCGACCGTGCGCGCGTCGAGGCGCGTGTTGATGGTGTTGAGCACGGCGCCGCTCATGGGCACGCCGAAGTGCATCTCGTACATGGCAGGCACGTTGGGCAACAGCACGGACACCTAGAGATCGAATCCAATCGCCACATCAGTATGCGGTTACCAAATAAGGCTTGGCTCCCGCGCGCTCGCGAGGCGAACACGCGCACAGGCGAGAGCAATCTGCGGAACTGAGCGAGAGAGGACGGGTGGCTTACGATGTCGCCGCGGGAGATGCCGAGGGAGACGAGCGCGGAGGCGAGGCGGAGGCATCGCCGGTGCGTCTGTGACCAGGTGAAGACGGTGTCGTGGTATACGACGGAGGGGCAGTCGCCGAACACGGTCGCCGAGCGCTCCAGGAAGCCCAGCGGCGTGAGCGGGCACGAGTTGGCCGGGTTAGCGCCGAGCCTGTCCATGCCGCCGCGGGGTCGCCGGCGCCGGTGGAGGCCTGGCTTGCGTGGACCGACCCAGCACGCGGGGGGTGGTTGAGGAGACTGGAGAGTGAGCAAGTGAGACACGGAGACAAACAGAGCCAGTGGCCTTATATGAAGCCAGCCAGCCAGGTGTTTGGCGAGAGGCGACCTGCCCTGCAAACCCGGCTACACGATGGGGAAAATCTAGGGTCGCGATCAAGTGCAGGGGAAAGAAAGAAAGAGTAATCTAGGATTCCAGAGAGCAGAGGTCATCAGTAAGTCTAGATGCTAATCCAAAGATGGGGACTAAAAAATGCGATGCCATCTTCTGTCTCGTCTCTGAATTTTCTAATCCCGGTTCAGTGGGAGCAGCATAGGCAACCAAAGTCGCTGCAGGATAACAGCAGCTGCTGACCCGAGACTTTACCAGATCGAATCGATCCGATTTCTTGCACGTTCTGAGCTGGAGCTCTGTCCCTTAGCTACGGAACGCTGCCCATCCACCCATCCAGAAAAAGGGGGAAAAGCACGGTTTTTTCACCGTGTTTGCGTTGTGCTTTTTTGAAACCCATGTTTGCGTTGTGCTTACGGGACAGATTGCTACGGATGAGGAGAGCTCATGGGCCAATGGCCAGCCTCTTGCTCTTGATGAGCATTGACCTGGCCTCGTGTATCCACGAGATCATCAGCTCCACGTATTTGGACGAAGACCAGTCACGGAGCAACCATATCCTCCATGCCTGCGTGTCGCTTTCGGAGTTCCGTGTTGCACGTAAACTTGGGAAGAAACTGCTCGCACAGTCACGGTCTCGGCCGCTGTAAAATCTTTTCTGCCGCGCTGGTTATTACTCCCTCCATTCTAAATTTACAAGTCATTCTAATTTTTGGAGAGTGAAATCATTGTATGTTTGATCAAAATTATAAAAAGTATCACAAATGTTTATATCACCGAATAGATATATTTAATGAGGAAACTAATGATAATTATTTGATGTCATAAATGTCAGTATGATCAAATTTAAGATTCTTTAACTCTTTAAAGAAAATTGGAACGACAAGTGTGTGTGGTTGGTGCGCCTGGACATGTCCGAGTCTGCTTGCCGGGACCCGTGGCACTACCGGGCATGTACCAATCATCCTCGATTCCTCTCATCCATCATGAGATATTCGTATTCCCTTCTTCTCCTCCTGTTCAAACATTCAGTCGTATTCGGAATTCAGGATCGCACAAGCTGATGAAGCGGCGCTGTGAACTCTGAATCCAGCCGTCTGAATGTCTGAAGCGAGCGATGTGTTAGTTTTGACCTTTCTTGACAGGCGAGGTATTTTCCTACCCATCAGGCATTCAGGCGGACTACTACTGTAGAACCCAGTTTGCGCCACGTACCGAAAGCTGCCTTTTGTTGCAGGTTGCAGTCTAATCATCGCCGTGCCTAGCTGAAAACGAAGGCCCGCAACGCTTGTTTCCTTCCGTTTTGACGAATCTGTGCCATAACTTCACGGAAAAATCTTAGACGACTCTCGGGTGTTTTATGCGTTTTGAACACTCGATTTTCTATGTTTCCCAATGCATGGCGCATTCACGCTTAGTCATCTTCCTCTGCCTCGGTGGTTGTCAGATGAGGGCACCATCACACCAAGGTGGCTCCACAAAGGGTAAGGATATGAGCGCTTAATTTGGGTAAAGGTAGGCTACGCCAATGTTGGGGCAACAAAAGAATGGCCCAACCAGACCGATCGAATTAGTCTCTGACGCGGACAGCCGTAGAAGACCAAGTGCTTGAGCTTGCAAGCTGCAGCCGATGGAGGGAGCAGGTCGCCCACAATTATAACGGTCGTATTTTGGTTGTTTTTTTTCTCGAATAAGCAGGATTGATGTACATGTTTATTGCAAAAAACAAGTTATTTTTTCTCAGGTAAGTAGGAGATTTTGTTTCTTTTTCTCAAACGCGCACAAGAGCTGCTCATCTTTGTCATTGGCTGAAAAAAAAAGGAGTACTCATGTGGGATAGATCGAAGATCCCAGAGGTGGTAGACAGCCCCTGACTCTACCCACAAAAGCTTGCAACGGCATTCCAAAAGTCTAATCCTGTTTTTGGAATGGAGATTCACGGTAAATCGTTCAGAAATATTGCTGTGTCACTCTCGAAGGAAAGAAAATAAAAGCATGTATTGATACATACAACTGAACGCGTCGCACGATGTTCTACCTACTAATCATTTCCAATCTCGTCGACAGATCGATACACACCCAAAAAAGAATGGCAAATGGACCGTAGAATCGGATAGGAAAAATCTGACGTGGAAAGCAAAACACCGGCCGGCAGCTTCTACCATCCTCCTCAAGCGGTCTTGTAGTTGACGACGGAGATCTTGGCCGCGGGGCCGCCCGGCTGGATGTACACGATGGTGAGCTGCTCGCCGGCGCCGAGGCGGGTGAGCCACGCGGGGAACTCGTACGTGTCCTTCTCCTTGGCGGCGGACACGCCGTAGATGGGCCCGGACAGCTCCTTGATGTGCAGCTTCAGGGACGTGATAGGGTGGCCGCACGTGTTCTTGGCCGTGACGACGTGCCGGTAGTACTCCACGCCGTTCGTCGTCCACGAGTTGCTCACCGTGTGCACCAACTCCAGCGGAGAGCCTGCGGCCACGGAGAGAAAACAAAGGAGATGTGAATCATGTTGCCATCAGTATAGTTCTATGCATTTGGGTTTCAGTCCTTCGTCCTTACCCTTTGATGGCGAAGATTCATGTGGCGGCGAGTAGGCAGGCGCCGGGCTGCTGTCTGCAATCACAACGTCGTGTAAGTACCTCGTTGTTCAGTGACTGAATGATCGATGTCGCAAGCTCATGTCTGAATTCTGAAGAAAAGAGTTATATCTAGCTTGTTTACCGGAGGCGGCGGGCGGCTCGGAGGCGAGGCGGGCGAAGACGCCGCAGATGGGCGCGTTCCCGGAGATGGTGGGCTCGGCACTCTGGTAGTTGCAGCGGTCGTCGACGAATCCGTCGTTGCCGTCAGGCCCGCCGACGATGGCGCCGTTGAGCACGTTGGGGTCAGCGCCCTTGCTGTTGTAGTACTTGTCGAAGCCGTCCATGCACCCGACCGTGGCCTTCTCGCCGTGGACGGACGGGATGGACGCGCCGCGGTGGTGCACGTGCGTCGGGAAGTAGCTGCCGTAGCCGACCATGTAGCTCATGCCCTTGGGGTTCTTGCCCAGGACGTAGTCCACCTGGGACTTGGCGAACCTGACGATCTCGTCGGGCTTGACCTCGCCGTCGGGGCACTTGAGCGATCCGTGCGACACGGCGAGGTAGTCGGCGTAGACGGTGAGGAGGAAGGTGGCGGAGCTCACGTACTGCATGTTGTTCCAGTCGTCCACGTACAGGAGCCCCCCGGGCGTCATCCTGATGTTGTGGCCATTGTTCTTCTGGAGGCAGGCGCAGAGGAAGAACTCGGCCTTGGCCTGGAACTGCTTCAGCGTGTCGGCGTAGGCGGCGACGCCAGCGCCTCCCTCGAAGAGCACCTTGGAGAGGAGCACCTGGAGGCCGGCGTACTTGTTGTCCCAGGAGAACTCGAGCACGGACCAGCCGATCCCGCCGAAGGCCTCGGCGTTCTGGGACACGTACCTCAGGTACTCCTCGTCGCCGGTCGCCTCGTACAGCCACACCGCCGACCAGAGCAGCTCGTCCTGATCAATCAGTCAGGTCGTGGATTTCTATCAGTTATCACCCCCAAATTGATCGATCGATGGTCATACGACTGCGATCAATACAATCTTTCCCAATTGCATTGCTTGTTGGTACCTGGTAGCCAGATTCAGAAGGATAGAACTTCTTGGCGCTCTGCAGGGAGTCATCATACCTGCCTCTGAACGTGTCGGCGAATGTGAAGAGCTGTCACACACGCAAGAACAAGATTTCAGTGGAACATTCAGAACTCTGAGTCGCACGCTCTGCACAGTTCACATTTCAGTCACGGGTACGTACCTGCTTGGCGTGCAGCAACAGGAGGTCCGCGTACATGGAGTCGTACGGGCGGAAGGCCTTGGCCGCGGCGGCCAGCGCAGCCGCCGTCTCGCCGGCGACCTCGGATCCCGGGTGGTTCCTGTCGATCTTGAACGCCGTCCTCGGCGTCGACATGTCCTCCGCGCGCTCCCAGCACAGGTGGTCGCTGTCCCCGTCGCCCACCTGCAGGCAGAGGACACACACACCCGCCGTTTGAGTGAGATTTGCAGTGCTGGGCCGGGAATCTTGAGCTCAAGATGCGGCCTTTTTATTTACCTGGACCCATAGGCCGTTGGGCTCGGTGTGGGCCTTGATGAAGTAGTTGGTGCCCCAGCGGATGGCGTCGAGGGCGCGCTGGAGGTTGTTGGCGGCGACCATCTCCTTCTCGAACTCGAGCACTCCCCAGGACAGCATCGTCACCGCGTACGCCATGGGGAACCCAAACTTGACGTGGTCGCCGGAGTCGTAGTACCCGCCCACCAAATCCACCTGTCCATGCATCACAACGTCCACGAATTCTTACACCTGATGATGAACTGGAGATCCACGCATTCCTCGAAGCAATGCAGTGGTGACCGGTCAGCACCGGGCGATCCGCTGATCGGGCCGGCGATCGAGAGAGGATTGAATCGGGAGTGCGTACCCCCTGGGAGAAGCCGTCGGTGAGGGCGGAGTCGCCGCGCCACTTGACGCGGCGGTCGGCGGGGAGCTTCCCAGACCGCTGCGCCTCGAAGAACTGCAGGCACTTGTCGAACGCGCCGGCGTAGTCGTACGACGACGACGCGTCCGCCGCAGCGAGGAGGAGGAACGCGGCTGCCATCACCAAGGTGGCCGACGTCTTGGTCATCAACCGCGCCATGGCTCGACCTCAGGTAATGCTTCCGTCGTCGTCGTCGTCTCTTCCGTAGTGGCTTGAGAGACGACGACCGGCACGGCGAGTTTTATAAGGTCTGGTACGGTTGGAGATGAGTGGGCGGCCGC
The DNA here is from genome assembly GCF_000263155.2 of Setaria italica. NCBI lineage: Eukaryota > Viridiplantae > Streptophyta > Magnoliopsida > Poales > Poaceae > Setaria > Setaria italica. The sequence continues at coordinate 957,634 of NC_028452.1, read as the reverse complement.
GACATGGCGCACGTATACGTATGGTGCCTGGCACGTCGGGAGGGAGGGCGGGAGCCTGCCGGAGTTTGAGCCACGCACGTCTCGGGGAATATGCACAAATCACAAATTCACAATGCTGGAAATGCAAAGCCATATAGGAGCTGAAGAAACAGCATAATACTCGCAACATTGAAATATCAATATACAGATGGAAGACTAGGTACGAGTTTGGGGTCTCGTGGGAATCTGGGATGATCATCCGTGTCAGCCACCAATGTGTTGTGTCGGCCGCGATAAGAGACTCCATTAGCAAGGGCCAATAATCACTGAACGTCGTCTCACTGTGATCTTCGAATGTCTGACCTGCATACCTGATGCGAGAAAAAACGTCGCGTTGTGCCATTTCTGAACGTGCAGTTGGAAGGTCAAAACCTTATTTAAGCTGCAATCCACGAAGACGTGGCACCACGCCATGGCATTATCAAAAAAAATTTTGTGTAAACAAAAATTGATACTAGCGCAAACAAACTCAGCTAAGTCAAATAGTATATGTATCTCTATACGCATTTGCGTACATATTGCGCATTATGCAAGATATCCATAAGTTCTGCTAATTTTGTCAATCCGAAGTCAATTTTCATAATCATTGGCTCGTATGTGAAACATATACACTTCAGAGTGTTATGCACCATGTTCATGTGTTTTCATAGCTTAGATGGCTCATATGCGAAACATTTACTAATTATCTTGTCAAAAACGTCATATTTTTTAAAACTGAGGAAGTGGCCCGGTTGGTAGAGAAGTAAGTCAATTTTGATAGGGCTTGGATAGTGAGTAGTGACAGCCCATCAAAAGTTTGTTTTTGTCAAAGGGGAAAAAAGAAAATTCTATATTACAGGCAACCAAAAATCAAAGTTTTTTAAACACGAATGTCTGACCATAATATGAAGTTTCTAGTGTTTCTTTCAACCTCTGTACCTCTTTTAGCACTCTAGTGCCAATTTCTTTCTTGATTTCATACCAAATACCAGCATTCACTACCCCACTCCGCACTCCGCCCTTGTGCCTTTGTCCTTGGTGGCTCGACTAGCTTCATAGCCACCAGCATCGGATACGTACCTAGTGGCTACCCCTGTTCTTGCTCCATTTTTCCACTCCCCAGTCGCTGTTGCATGCCTAATCGAGCCTATTGGCACCCACCATCCTTCGTCAATGGGCCTATCACTACTCGCTACCCAAATCCTATAAATCCTCGACAACAATGGAGAACCCCCTTCAAACCCAATCCTCTCACCAGACCCATCGCTAAACCATCTTTTTTCTCCGGCTGCGTATGTTCATGCGGTTGGCAATTTACTCCATGGGTGTGTTTGGTTGGTTGTATCATTTGATTCATATATGAAATGATTCAAAATAATAATGATCCTTTTGTTTGGTTGGGTGAATTGGACCAACTTATCCAGGATGAGGCCATCCCACTTAATACATTATTCTACTAATTAGAGTGAACCATATGGTACAATCAAATTGGTTGAACCACCTCAGGATCATCCATGTATGCATCATGTGATGCATGTAACCAAACACACCCTATATGTACTCCAGGAGCCATGAAAACATAGTTTGTTTCAAACCTTTTTAGCCTCGTTCTTGAACCAGACGCCTAGAGATTTCATTATTGATCCACTCTACGAATTAATAGTGCTCCTGCCTCGTTCCATGAAAACAATAATAATCTTACAAGTGTATTGATGCAACGAATGCTCACCAGACAACGGCATCCAACTTATGCTCACCAGGCTGTGGTGGCTAGATTTCACCACTCGGTCTATGATCCTCTGATGAAATTTCTTCATAAATTATTCAGGAAATATGGGAGAAAATATTGTAAAAATTATTTTCAGACGAGTTAGCACGCAAAAATAGGAATTGAGAAGTTTTTTTTTGAGGGGGTATAGGAATTGAGAAGTGCCGAAAATGGACTGTGCTGCTGCAATCCCAAAGCTGGGCCATCGCCGATGATGAACATCCGTGGGCCAGACTACCCCGCCGGCACACAGAGATCAGTACACGGCCCAAGCCCACATATCCCTCTCCTCCGTACGGTCATGTACCCGGGTCATCGGTGGTGCGCGGGTCCCATCCGTCAGCCGGGAGCTGCCGCCGCGAATCCCTCGGTTCCCGCAATCCCCCTTTCTCGGCTTCCCTTCCCCTCCAAGAACACGGCGACGAAAAGCCAAGCCAGAGTCAAATCCCCGGGAGACCAACCAACCCACGCACCGCCACCAGCACGCCCAAATCGGAGAGCCAAACCCTTCCCACCCCTTCTCCCTCCCCTCCGAAACCCTAGCCTCGCTTCCGGAATGCCCCAGTAGCTCCTCCGATCGGCCCCCTCACCGCCATGGATCCGGGCGGCGGGGGCGCGATGCTCCTGGAGGACTTCGGGCAGCGCGTGGACCTCACGCGCCGCATCCGCGAGGTGCTCGCCAACTACCCGGAGGGCACCACCGCGCTCCGGGAGCTCATCCAGAACGCCGACGACGCCGGCGCCGCGCGCGTCCGCCTCTGCCTCGACCGCCGATCGCACGGGGAGGCGTCGCTGCTGGCCCCCGCGCTCGCGCAGTGGCAGGGCCCCGCGCTGCTCGCCTACAACGACGCCGTGTTCACCGACGAGGATTTCGCCAGCATCTCCCGCATCGGGGACAGCAGGAAGGTCGCGCAGACATGGAAGACGGGCCGCTTCGGGTACGCCTCTACTGTCCCATTCTCACGCGCGAGCTTGCTTGGAGCTGTAGCTTGCAATGCCGAGCTTCCAAACTGGTGAAATTGCACCGGCGTGTTTTTACTTGCTGTGGTGTTACCTACATGATTGCTTTTGCGTTATGGACCACTGCAATGTGTCAAGGTTGCCAGCTATTCTGAGGGTGGTGACCACTGGGAACTGATTATGAAATGCATTAGTAAGCTGTGCAAGGAGAGACTTGGGATACAGTGACAAATGAATGGATAGTCTGTGTTCTATCTACTGCCTTGTTCTATGACCCATTTTATTTCTGTCCTTTACATTTGTGTTGCAATGTAACTAGCCTTTTTTCACTGAAGTACAATGTCTTGTAATGTTTTATTAGGATGATCTCCATGCTTTTTTATTCCATCATTTAGTAATTTATTTATTATTGGAAGGCATCTGAAGCACAAAACACAATTGTATTTTTGCAGGGTTGGTTTTAACTCAGTTTACCACTTGACTGACTTGCCATCATTCGTGAGTGGCAAGTATGTTGTCCTATTCGATCCCCAGGGTGTTTATCTCCCAAATGTGTCAGCAGCAAATCCTGGAAAGCGCATAGACTATGTCAATTCATCAGCATTTACGATGTACCATGATCAGCTTTCACCCTATTGTGCATTTGGCTGCGACATGAAAGCATCATTTCAGGGAACTTTGTTTCGTTTTCCTTTGAGGAGTACTGAGCAAGCATCTTCGAGCCGGCTATCAAGACAGTCATACACAGAAGATGATATTTTATCTCTTTTTGCTCAACTGTACCAAGAAGCTGTATATAATTTGCTTTTCCTTAAAAATGTAGTGTCACTTGAGATGTATGTATGGGAATCTGGTATGACTGAGCCAAAAATAGTATACTCTTGCTCCTTAGGATCAAATGCTGAAAATCTGTCCTGGCATCGCCAAGCCCTCATCAGGTTCTCTGGCAGTCATGCTGAATCTTCTAAGCATAAGGTGGATTCATTCTCGATGGATTTCATATCAGAGGCATTCTTGGGCAACGAGTTTGAGAAAAAGAGGTCTACCTATTTTATTGTTCAGGGAATGGCACCTGCATTAAGTAAAATTGGTAATTTTGCAACTGCAGCTGCCAAGGAGTATGATCTTCACTTACTGCCTTGGGCTTCTGTTGCTGCTTGCATCTCTGAAGCAGGGCTCGAGGTAATACCCAAATCATTTTCATTTTGATTTCCAGTATTGGCTTTTAGGTTGCCAGGTTGTTTATTCTCCCATGTAAATTTTGGGCTTGGCCTGGGCTTGAACGTTTTTTTTTCCTCCTAATGCAAACTGCGCAAGCTCTTGCATGTTATCTGGAAAGTCAGTTAAAATACCCAAGACTTTTCTCAGTCACTACCTAGGAACTATCTCTTTCTTTCACTACCTTGGCTCATGACTGTAGGAAGCATTATTCATGCATGTAATCATGCAACTATCTTTGTGGTTCTTAGTTAACTGAATTAAATATGTTGTTGTGAGGCGTCAACTTCGTTTATTTTCATCTAACTTCTCACTTATGGAAATTGGCAAGAAGGGTATGTGATAGGCCCAATCTGTGGAGTTCATAGGTGCAACTTTGGTTAGGGATCAAGACTAATGTGGTGTTCTGTATTTTTGGTTTTGCTATATGCAATTTGTGGCAATAGCTGGGCGCTGCCTGTTGTTGTCTACTGTTGGTTATCAAAAGAATTCATACCAAGTCTGTTGGTTAATTTTACAGGATACTGTTCTCAGACAGGGGCATGCATTCTGTTTTCTTCCTTTGCCAGTAAGGACAGGGTTATCTGTGCATGTCAATGGTTATTTTGAAGTTTCATCCAACCGTCGCGACATATGGTATGGTGCTGACATGGACAGGGGTGGTAAGCTTCGCTCTGACTGGAACAGGCTACTCTTGGAAGATGTTGTAGCTCCACTGTTCAGGGAACTGCTGATGGAATTGCGGATTATTTTAGACCCCACAGTATCATATTATTCATTGTGGCCAACTGGTTTATATGAGGAGCCCTGGAGTATCCTTGTGGAACAAATTTACAAAGTTATTTACACCTCTCCAGTCTTGCATTCAGAGATTGAAGGTGGGACCTGGATATCTCCAGCCAATTCTTTGCTTCATGATGAGAGATTCTCAGGATGCAGTAATCTTAATGAGGCTCTTGTGTTGATAGGCATGCCCATTGTTCGCCTACCTAAGGCAATTGTTGATATGTTTTCAAAATTTTATACACAGTCTATGCTCAACATAATAAGTCCCGCTATAGTGAGGAATTTCCTCAAGAATTACAGAAAACTTGCTACACTAGGAAAATCTCATAAGCTAGTATTATTGGAATATTGCCTCACTGATGTTGACAGCGCTGATATTGGTAAATGTATGAATGGCCTCCCACTGATTCCACTAGCAAATATGCAGTACGGGATGTTTTCTGATAGTTCCCAAGAGGACTATTATTATGTGTGTGATAACATAGAATATGAGCTTCTCTCTGAAGTTGGTGATAGAATAGTTGACAGAAGCATCCCCCCTGTACTACTAAACAAGCTGTATCAGATAGCCAGTGATTCTCAGGCCAACATTAAGCTTATTGATGGCCCAATCTTTCGTCAGCTCTTACCCAGGATATTTCCTCCAGGATGGAAGTGTAGAGATCAAGTTCCCTGGAATCCGGTATTGGATGGGTCATGGCCTTCAGCAGCCTGGTTTAAACTTTTTTGGAAGTATATAGGGGAACGCTCCTATGACCTTTATTTGTTTAGTGATTGGCCTATACTGCCATCTACTTCTGGTCACCTTCACAGGGCACATACAGGCTCAAAGTTAATCAAGACAGAATCACTGCCGAGTTTGATGAATGAACTCCTGGCAAAGTTAGGTTGCAAGATACTGGATACCGAATATCTTAGTGAGCATAAGCAATTGTCATATTATGTGTATGATGGCAATGCAACTGGAGTTATTCAGTCAATCTTCGGGGTTGTATCATTGGAGGGTGTCGATTTGCAGTCTCTGTTTCAACGCATTACTCCCGGTGAAAAAAATGAACTATACCAGTTTCTTCTGGATCCAAAATGGTATTTAGGAGCCTGCCTTTCTGACATAAGCATAAGTAATTGCAAAAAGCTGCCAATCTTCAGGGTATTTGATGGAGGTTCTCCCAGTTCTTATGGCTTCTCAGATTTATTTAGTTCAGTAAAGTATCTGCCACCTCTTGGTGTTCCTGACCACTTACTCAATGCTGACTTTATCTTCTCTATCTGCCCAAGCGATGAAGATATCATAATGAGATATTATGGTGTCAAACGCATGCCAAAGTCAAACTTCTACCAGAGGTATGTTCTGAATAGATTAGACAAGCTGCAAACAGATTTGCGTGATTCAGTTCTATTAACCATCTTACAAGATCTGCCTCAGCTGTCCTTGGAGGATCCAATGTTCAAGGAAGCCTTGAAAGTCCTTAGATTTGTTCCCACTGTCAATGGGACTTTGAAAAGCCCACAATCTCTTTATGATCCCCGGGTGGAAGAACTCTATGTTCTTCTCCAGGAATCAGATTGCTTTCCGCACGATTTATTTCAAAATCCAGATGTTCTTGATATGCTACTTTGCTTGGGGCTTAGGACTTCTGTTTCTACTGATACCATAATACAAAGTGCTCGGCAAATTGACTCACTCGTGAACATAGATCAGCAGAAGGCTCATTCAAGGGGTAAGGTCCTTCTTTCATATCTTGAAGTTTATGCTCACAAATGGTATGTAAATAAGATATCTGATGGTCGGAAGAAGGTAAACATGCTGGCTAAAGTTACCACTGCGCTCAGGCCTCGTGATAAATCTTGGGAATTTGATCTTGAAAAGTTTTGGAGTGATCTGAGAATGATTTGTTGGTGTCCTGTGTTGGTTACTGCACCAAGTCCAGCTTTGCCATGGCCTTCAGTATCATCAATGATAGCTCCACCTAAGCAAGTAAGGATGCAGGAAGATATGTGGATTGTTTCTGCTAGCTCACGTATTCTTGATGGTGAATGCACTTCCTCAGCCTTGTCATCCAGCTTAGGTTGGTTGTCGCCTCCATCAGGAAGCATTATTGCAGCTCAACTCCTTGAATTAGGCAAGAACAATGAAATTGTGACTGATCAAGTCCTTCGGCAAGAATTAGCTTTGGTGATGCCTAAGATTTATTCTCTGCTGACAAGCTTGATTGGTTCTGATGAAATGGATATTGTGAAAGTCGTTCTAGAGGGCTGCAGATGGATTTGGGTGGGGGATGGATTTGCGAAAGTGGATGAAGTTGTTTTAAGTGGCCACCTTCACCTGGCACCATATATCCGTGTTGTTCCAATTGATTTGGCAGTGTTCAAGGACTTGTTCTTGGAGCTTGGCATAAAGGAGCACCTGCACCCTGTGGATTATGCTAGTATTCTCAGCAGGATGGCCATAAGGAAAGCTTCGGCTTCACTTGAAGCTGTAGAATTAAGAACAGCTATCTTAGTTGTGCAGCATCTAGCTGAGTTCCGGTTTCAAGACCAGCAAACACAAATTTATTTACCTGATTCTTCATCTAGGCTCTGTCTATCTTCTGAACTTGTATTTAATGATGCTCCTTGGCTGCTTGATTTTGGTCATGACATCTCTGGGAGTGCATCAAGCATGGCTTTAAGCTCGAAAAAGTATGTTCACAATTTTGTTCATGGGAACATTTCAAATGATGTGGCAGAAAGACTTGGTGTCCGCTCTCTTCGCCGCCTCTTACTTGCTGAGAGTTCCGATTCGATGAATTTGAGTTTGTCAGGGGTTGCTGAAGCTTTTGGACAGCATGAAGACTTGACTACACGACTCAAGCACATTGTTGAGATGTATGCAGATGGCCCTGGAATTCTCTTTGAGTTGGTACAGAACGCAGAAGATGCTAAGGCTTCTGAGGTTGTGTTTTTGCTGGATAAGACTCAGTATGGTACTTCATCCATTCTTTCACCTGAAATGGCTGAATGGCAAGGGCCTGCTCTCTACTGCTTTAATGATTCAGTTTTTAGCCCACAGGACCTTTATGCCATCTCACGAATAGGTCAAGATAGTAAACTTGAGAAACCTTTTGCAATTGGAAGGTTTGGTCTTGGCTTCAATTGTGTGTATCACTTCACAGACATTCCTGGATTTGTTTCCGGGGAGAATATTGTCATGTTTGATCCACATGCCTGTTACTTGCCAGGAATATCGCCATCCCATCCAGGTTTAAGGATAAAGTTTGTAGGAAGAAGAATCTTAGATCAGTTTCCTGATCAGTTCGCCCCATTCTTACACTTTGGTTGCAATTTGCAACAGCCATTTCCAGGTACACTCTTCCGGTTCCCTCTTAGGAATGAGGCTGCTGCTTCAAGGAGTCAAATAAAGCAAGAGCAATATGCACCGCAAGATGTGGAAATGCTTTTCTCTTCATTCTCTGAAGTTGTATCTGAGGCTTTACTTTTTCTCCGCAATGTTAAAAAGGTAACTCTATATGTCAAGGAGAACAACAGTCAGGAGATGCGGCTTGTTCATTGTGCCTCGAAGCATAATAGTTCTCAGATGGATAAAGAACCTCATGCACTTAATACAATGCTTGCATATATACACGGAAACCAACCATCAGGAATGGATAGGAATCAATTTTTCAGTAAGTTGAACAGGACTAAAGACAGTGATTTGCCCTGGAGTTGTCAGAAAGTTGCTATTCTTGAGCAAAATCCTTCTGTGCACTGGGTGCATTCATGGATTTTAGCTGAGTGTATAGGAGGGGGTCATGCTAGAAAGTTGTCAACTGCCTCTGGTAGTAAATCTCACTTCTTTGTTCCGTGGGCATCTGTTGCTGCATATCTGCATTCAGTGAGTGTAGATGATACAAAAGAACTACCTTCTGTAGCTGAAGCAAACCATGAAAATTCAGTTTCCACAAACTCAGACATTGGATCTTCTCGGTTCAGGAAAAATTTTGAGGGTCGGGCCTTTTGCTTTCTTCCTCTACCAATCAACACTAGCATACCGGTTCATGTAAATGCTTATTTTGAACTATCTTCAAATCGAAGGGATATCTGGATTGGAAATGACATGGCTGGGGGAGGAAGAGTACGATCAGAATGGAATCTAGCGCTGCTTGAAGATGTCGTTGCTCCTGCTTATGGCCACCTGCTCGCAGCCATTGCAGAAGAGCTTGGTCCCTCCGACCTTTTTCTGTCATTTTGGCCTAGTGCTGTAGGTGTGGAGCCATGGTCTTCCATGGTTAGGAAGCTTTATGTATCTATTGCGGAACTTGGACTTCATGTTTTGTATACAAAAGCTCGAGGTGGCCTCTGGGTGTCAACAAGGCAAGCTATTTTTCCAGATTTCAGTTTTCCGAAGGCAATGGAGCTGGCAGAGGTTCTCTCTCAGGCTGGTTTGCCTTTAGTGTCTGTATCCAAGCCAATAATTGACAGCTTCATTAATGCATGTCCATCAGTTCATGTACTAAATCCTCATTTGTTGAGAAACTTGTTGATCCGACGGAAGCATGGCTTCAGAAGCAGAGAAGAGGCTATACTTGTTCTAGAGTACTGCTTGAGTGATATGGGGGATCCTTCCTTTTATGATAAATTGCAAGGTTTGGCTCTTCTTCCTGTGGCAAATGGATCATTCACAACATTCAACAAGCGAGGGGAGGGTGAGAGAGTATTCTTCACTTCACAAATAGAATTTGACCTTCTTAAGGATTCCATACCACATCTTGTTATTGACAACTCTTTACCAGATGGTGTTCTGAAGAAGTTGTATGACATAGCTTATTCTGCACGCATGAACATGTATCTATTCACATGTACTGTTCTCCTTGAACTGTTACCTAGGATCTTGCCACCTGAATGGCAACATGCTAAGCAGTTATCTTGGTTTCCAGAGCAGCAAGGTCAGCCAAGTGTGCAATGGATGATGTCACTCTGGAATTTTCTGAGGCATTCATGCGAAGATATTTCAATTTTTGCAAAGTGGCCTATACTACCTCTTTTAGATGGCAAGGTCGTGCAACTTGGGAATGCTTCAAATGTAGTAAGAGATGATGGATGGAGTGAAAATATGTACTCGTTGCTTCAGAAACTGGGATGTTTCTTTCTGCGATCTGATATGCAGATAGAACATCCCCAGTTAGCAAGTTTTGTTCAGGAATCCACTGCAGCTGGTGTTTTGAATGCTGTGCAGTCTGTAGCTTCTAATCTCCAGGATATTAATGAATTGTTTGTGGGTATTTCATTGGCAGAAGCACATGAACTTCGCAGTTTTATTTTCCAATCAAAGTGGTTTTCAGGAAATCAGATCACCTCCTCCCATATGAGTACAATAAGGAACCTCCCTGTATTTGAATCTTATAAATCTAGGGAGCTTGTTAATTTGACAAATCCTAGAAAATGGCTTAAACCAGAAGGTGTTCATGAAGATTTATTGAGTGCAAGTTTTATAAGAACTGAATCAGCAAAGGAGAGGTCAATTTTGGTATCATACTTTGATATCAAGGAACCTCAAAAGGTTGATTTTTACAAGGATCATGTTCTTCCTCGAATGTCAGAGTTTGTATCCCAGCCAGCTGTTGTTTCAGCAGTTATTCGTGATGTCAAACTGTTGATAGACAATGATAATTCAGCGAGAGCTGCATTATGTGAGACCCCTTTTGTCTTGTCAGCCAATGGAGAGTGGGTCCAGCCCTCCAGGTCAGTCTCTCTTCGCTTACCCCCCTCCTGTTTCACTCTCTGGCTTTGATATTCGACAATGTTTATTATTTATTACAAAGAAGTAATCTTTGCTTTCTCTTCAGGCTTTATGATCCCCGTGTGCCTGAGCTACAGAAGTTGCTGCACAAAGAAACCTTCTTTCCTTCAGAAAGGTTCATGATGACTGAAGTTATTGAATTGCTAGCTAGTTTTGGACTGAAAAGACATTTGGGCTTTAGTACTTTGCTTGACATGGCGAGATCAGTTTCATTGGTGCACGGTTCAGGGCAAGATGATGCATTTACGTGTGGGCAAAAGGTACTTACCTATCTAAACATTCTTGAATCCAAGACTTCAAACATGGAGGACAGAAAAACTTTCCTCAAGGATGAGAATCCAGAAGCACCTGAAATCAGTGAAAATTCGGAAGCAGAAACTAATGGGGATGGGTGTGACCTGAGTGACCAAACTATTGCATCTTTGTTCTCGAATTTTGATCATGATATGCCAGAAGATTTGTTTTGGTCAGAGCTGAAAAATATTTCATGGTGTCCAGTCCATGTTGCACCATTGCTCAAAGGACTTCCATGGTTTTTATCTGAAGATAGTGTAGCACCTCCAGTCATCACAAGGCCGAAATCACAGATGTGGCTTGTTTCATCAAAAATGCGAATTCTTAGTGCTGATTCCTGTTCCATGTATCTGCAAAGAAAACTTGGCTGGTGTGATGCACCAAATGTGAACATTTTATCCTCCCAGTTAGTTGAGCTCTCCAAGTCTTATGATGAGCTCAAGACGTCTTCTGCAGACACGGACATTGATGCTATTCTGCAAAAGGAAGTTCAAATAATCTACTCAAAATTGCAAGATATCATTGGCACTACCAATGCCATCATTCTAAAAGAGTATCTTGATGGATTTCCATGGGTTTATATCGGGGATAGGTTTGTAACACCACAGGCACTTGCTTTTGATTCACCTGTAAAATATCATCCCTATCTTTACACAGTTCCATCTGAACTGTCAGAGTTTAAAAAGTTACTCTTAGAGTTGGGTGTGAGGCAGACATTTGATGCAATGGACTATCTGAATGTGCTTCGCCGTTTACAAGAAGATGTGAAAGGAGAGCCGCTATCTACGGAACAACTGAGTTTTGTTCATTGTGTATTGGAGGCATTTGTTGACTGTTACCCTGACAGTCAGGTACCTGATGTGTTACTGAACTCATTGGTGATTCCAGATTCATTTGGGGTTTTGGCACCTGCTAGAAACCTTGTATATAATGACGCACCCTGGATGAATGCTGATTCAACTTCAAAGAATTTCGTGCATATTAGCATTGGCAATGATCTAGCTAATAGGCTTGGCGTACGATCTCTTCGTGGATCATCATTGTTGGACGACGAGTTAATGAGGAATTTGCCATGCATGGAATATGCTAAAATAAGTGAATTGTTGGCTTTGTATGGTGAGAGTGATTTTCTTTTGTTTGACCTTATGGAGCTAGCAGATTATTGCAACGCAAAGAAAGTGCATCTGATCTATGATAAAAGAGAACATCCCAAGCAGTCCTTGCTGCAGCAGAGTCTAGGTATGGTCGAAACTGTCTCTAGTCAATTATTTCGCTTGTATTTTTGTTTTCAATATAATTGGGCTGTCTGTTTATGTTTATATATGTACTTAATCTAATTACTGCAATTCAAGTTCACTTAAAGATTTAAACCTTTTGACCATCTGCTGTTTTGTGTGAAAAATTTATTTATAGGTGACCTCCAGGGTTCTTCGTTGACAGTGGTCTTTGAAGGAACCATAATGAACCGAGAAGAAGTTTGCAGCCTTCAACTTCCTCCTCCCTGGAAATTGAGGGGAAACATGCTTAACTATGGCTTGGGACTTCTTAGCAGTTACTTTGTGTGCGATACATTGACTATTCTTTCTGGTGGCTATTTTTACATCTTTGATCCCTTGGGCTTGACTGGTGGTGCTACTTCCACTGCTACCTCATCAGCTCGATACTTCTCTTTGTTAGGTGCGAAACATGATCACTCAACATATATTAGCAATTTAGCATCGCAATTTCTATTTCTGCTGTGCACACTTGACATAACATGTAGATTCTGTAAAAGCATATCCTCTCAAGTCATGACCTTTTCCTTCTGCCAGGTTCGAATTCTACATTTTGGTATCTTATAACATGGTGCACTCAAAGTGACCAAAGCAAACTCTGAAATCTGCATGACTGAATTACAGTACAGACTTGGTTAACTTGAATTTCTTTATGTTTGTGGAAATTCCATTAAATTCACTATTATATTATATTTATACCACATTAATAAGGAAAGAAGCTGTTTATCCTTGAGAAAATTATATCACGCTGCAAAGCATGTCAATACGTTGAATATTTCTGTTGTATAGTTTGCTTGCAAATGAAGAAAATAAATGGAAAACCTTTCATTATCTCACTCATGAAAACAATGAGAATCACTTTGTAGCAAACCGCATCACAATTTAGTTTTAAGGGCATCTACGTTCCTACTTTTGAGTTTCTGATTGTGAACTTGCATGATATGTGGAAGATGGTCTATTATATTCGAGAAATCGATATTCAATCTTTAGTTTCGACAACTGTTATGCAGAAACTTGTATGCTGTGAGTTAAATACTTAAATTTAACTGATGTGCCAAACCACATGACATTTATTTTTTATATTCTTAGAAACTAGGCAACATAAACAGTAAACCTAGGAAGACAAGGGGAAAAAAAACATATGCACCATTTCCTTTTATGCAGATGACTATACTGATGGTCGAAATCTTAATATAGAATTTGTTAACCCACAAAGTCTGTTTTGGCCCCATGTTTGAACATGTATTAAGGCTGCTATATTCTTTATTTGTGACAATGCGACAGTTTCTTAATATAACTGTACTGTGCCTGTTGATGTGCATATTTAGCACAGTGCATTATCATCTAATGTTTTGGCATTGATGTCTTTGTTCTGGATGAATTCGTTAAAATGCTGTTGCTTTCAGGAAATGATTTGGTCGAGAGGTTTCATGATCAGTTCCTCCCAATGCGTGTTACACAGGATGCTTCATTATCTACTGCAAACTCCACAGTCATTCGAATGCCTTTATCTTCAAAATGCCTGAAAGAACTCGAAGCAGGTTCCAATAGAGTAAAACAGATTTTTGATCGATTTACACAGAATCCATCCAGTACTCTTCTGTTCCTGAGGTCAATCATTCAGGTATGGATTATTTGTGACAGGCTGTCAGCCTGTTGTTGTAATCATTACTTGTTCAAGCTTTCCTCTTCAAAGTGTAACCTTTTTTGGTTTTGTTTTCTAGTTTTTACACTCATAATTGGTTACGTTATCATGGAATTTTGTTCTGAAACCACATCGATGTACTTTAATTAGAATAAGGCACTTTGTTTTATGATGAGGTTTGTTTGTACTTCTCCTGAGAAAGCACCTAAGCTGATATCTTTGGACAGACATGCCTATCCTTCCATTGTTACAGTACTGAAAACTTTTGTTGCCTTGTAATGGTCAAGCTTTAGTACTATCTGGATAATGCATGGTCGACTGCTTAACTGAAATTTACCTTTCAAATTTTTTATTGAAAGATGTTCAGTATCAATATCAGTGACTTCTGTTCACTCTATAGTGTGAAATGTTATAGACAGATGAACATATTTAAACTAAGAAATTGGATTTGTAAAGTGCAAAGCATGCTGTACCACTTCAATGTTTTAGTGTTTTTTTTAGGTACATTGTTAGGTGTTCTGATATCTAAACTCGAGATTTGATAATCCAAATTTTAAGATAGCCATACTTACGTTAGAGACGTGTTAGCTGTTCACAAATAGTGGCAAGGAAGCTTTATTGGATGATTTTGAAACATGGCCATGAAAACCTCAGACTAGACCTTCTGATGTCTAAACTCCAATGTTGCTGCCAATGTAATTCAAACAGGTATCTTTGTCAACATGGGAGGATGGAGCCTCTCAGCCAACCCTGAACTATTCTGTGCTTGTTGATCCATCAGTTGCTTCTTTGAGGAATCCATTTTCGGAAAAGAAATGGAGGAAGTTCCAAATATCCAGAATATTTTCCAGTACAAGTGCAGCTATCAAAATGCAAGCTATAGATGTGCATGTGATCGAAAGTGGCTGCAGTTATATTGACAAGTGGTTTGTTTCCCTTTCCCTTGGATCAGGTCAAACACGAAACATGGCTCTGGACAGGTATCTTTGATTTATTTCTGTTTCAGGCAGTATCGTGCCTTGTCTACTTTTGAACCCCACTTGCCTTATCTATTTTCAACATTGTCCAAGAAACTTCAACGACTGATTCTTAAGTTATGTGCTGATTGAAGGATCTTTGGTTTATTTCTGTTTCAGGCGGTATCTTGCCTATAACCTAACCCCTGCTGCTGGAGTAGCAGCGCACATAGCTCGAAATGGAGTATCGACCAATATCCATCCATCCAGCTGTATATTATCTCCCTTACCACTATCTGGGTTTTTAAGCATGCCAGTCACAACTCTGGGTCATTTCATTGTGAGGCATAGTGGTGGGCGCTACATTTTTGGCAGCACACATGATGCATCTCTGCCAGAACTTAAACTGGACAGAGACAGATTGGTTGAAGCATGGAATAAAGAGCTCATGCTATGCGTGCGCGACTCATATGTTGAGATGGCACTTGAATTTCAAAAGCTTAAAAAGGACCCTCTATCTTCTACTATCGAACTAAGGTCTGCAGAGTCCATGAGTGCTATATTACAAACATACGGTGATAGGGTATACTCTTTTTGGCCAAGATCGAAGCAGTATCCAACTTCATTCACTGGGCATGGTTCTGCTGTAATCAATTCGGATTCACCTAGAGCATCTAAAGCTGATTGGCAATCCTTAATAGAGCAAGTGATAAGACCTTTCTATCTACGATTAGCTGATCTTCCAGTGTGGCAACTTTACCGTGGAAATATTGTTAAAGTGGATGAGGGTATGTTCTTAGCCCACTCAGGAAATGGAGATAATGATAACCTCCCATCTGCTAGTGTTTGTAGTTTCATTAAAGAGCACTATCCTGTTTTTTCTGTACCATGGGAGTTGGTTAGTGAAATTCAGGCAGTTGGAGTTACCATAAGAGAGATCAGGCCTAAGATGATTCGGGATCTGCTAAAAGCTTCTTCGTCAATTTTACTTCGATCCATCGAAACATATATAGATGTTCTTGAATATTGCTTTTCAGATATGGATCCTTACCGCTTCTCAGATCTTCGTATGCCTGATGAATCACGAGTTAACAGCCAACATGTTGGAACAATGAATTCTTCCAGCTCATATTCTATGCCATCTTCAAGCAGCTCACTATCTTACAATTCAAGTACTCAGTCGCCAGGTACTTCTGGAGGTGATGCACTGGAAATTATGACATACTTTGGAAAAGCCCTATATGACTTTGGCAGGGGAGTTGTTGAGGATATCAGCAAAACAAGTGGCCCAACATCCCACAGATCTCAAGCTACTGAAAATAATGTGTTGTCATCTATCATTGCTGAGCTCAAAGGTGTTCCATTTCCAACATCGAGAAAGTGTCTAACGAGGCTTGGAATTTCTGAACTCTGGATAGCCAATGAGGAGCAGCAGCTACTGATGAGCCCTTTGCTGGATCACTTTATCCACTATAAATGTCTGGAAAAGCCCTTCTTGGCACTGCTGCTATCCACTCTGGTAATCCATGGGCCTCTGAAGTTGAGGAGTTTTTCTCCTCAGTTATTAGCAGGTAATTTGAAGCACATACTTGATGAGCGTTGGGTACACTTTGCACTAAATAACAAGTCCTCATGGATTCCTTGGGATAATAATGCTGAACCATCAACTGCCTGGCCAACTCCCAAATGGATTAGAAGCTTCTGGACAATATTTAGTTCCTTGAATGGTGACCTTTCTCTTTTGTCTGATTGGCCCTTAATTCCTGCTTATTTGGACAAGCCGGTTCTCTGTTGTGTAAAGGAATGCCATCTAATATTCGTGCCACCAATTGATGATTCAAATACAGTTACTGGGCCTGTTAATGATGTATCTGGACAGCTGGATACATCAGATCCGCCCAGAGACGATGCAAGAGAAGCGGAACAGAAGAATGTACTTGATACTGCATTCGAGTCAATGAACTCAAAGTTTCCATGGCTACCTGCACTGCTTAACCAGTTGAATGTACCAATTTTTGATTCCTCTTTCCCAGAGTGTGGTGCAATATGCAATTTGTTTCCTTCAAATAGTCGGACTCTTGGACAGACAATTGTTTTTAAGTTGGTCGCAGCAAAAAATGTTGCCCATTTACCTTCGCCACTTAGTCTATCAAGTGGAGACTGCGATAAACTATTTGGATTATTTGTTTCGGAGTTCAGGTTAGCTAGCAACCACTTGTATCAGAGAGAAGAACTGGATGTCTTGAGAACACTTCCAATCTATAAGACAGTTACAGGAAAATACACCAGTTTGTTAGGATCTAATCATTGCATTCTTTCTCCTAGTGCATTCTTTCACCCCAGTGATGACCGATGCCTTTCTTGCTCATCTGATGCAACCTTGTTTCTTCAGGCTTTGGGGGTTGAACAACTAAGCGACCATGAAATATTAGTGAAGTTTGCATTGCCTGGATTTGGAAATAAAACAGCTCAAGAGCAGGATGCCATTTTGACCTACCTGTATGCTAACTGGAAAGATCTACATCTGAACTCTGCTGTAGTAGAAACCTTAAAGGAGACCAATTTTGTGGCCAATGCAAATGAATCTTGTAAAGAGTTTTTCAAACCAAAGGAATTACTTGACCCTTCAGATGCTTTGCTGACTTCAGTATTCTCAGGGGAGAGAAATAAGTTCCCTGCTGAAAGGTTCATGTCAGATGCTTGGCTTGGTATACTCAGAAAAGCAGGCCTTCGGACATCCACAGAGGCTGATATGATAGTACAGTGTGCAACAAAAATAGAAACCATGGGGCATGATGTCATATCGTCTTCAGAAGATCCTGACGACTTTGTGGCAGACTTCTCAGACAGCAAAAATGAAATTCCTTTTGAGATATGGGCTTTGGCAGAATCTGTTCTAAATGTGATTTTTGCAAATTTTGCTACTTTGTATGACAGTTCTTTTTGCGAAAAGATTGGAAAAATTGCATTTGTGCCTGCTGAAAGAGGTTTTCCAAGTATTGGTGGTAAGAGAGGTGGTAGAAGGGTACTTGCCTCATATAACGAAGCTATCTTGTCAAAAGACTGGCCATTAGCATGGAGTTCTGCACCAATTCTTACCAAGCAAACAGCTGTCCCTCCTGAATATTCATGGGGAGCATTTCGGCTTGGGAGCCCTCCTGCCTTCAGTACAGTTTTTAGGCACTTGCAGGTGAGTATCGTCCAATACTTTGATTATGTCATTTCAAAATGATTTCTTCCTTAACTTTCTGAAATGGAACAGATTGTTGGGAGAGGCAATGGTGAGGACACACTAGCACACTGGCCAACCTCTTCAGGGATAATGACGGTGGAAGATGCCTTTCAACGGATCTTGCAATACTTGGATAAAATATGGGGAACAATCTCTTTCTCAGGTAGCACAAAATGCGGTGTGCTTGTGTATGCCTATATTTGTGAACTGTCATTAATTTTAATTGTTAGAAGTAAAATTAGTTATTTATTTAACTGGGATGCACCTGTTGCTATACTTGCACTTTGTTGTTCTGAAATACTAATTCTATACTCTCCTTGCACTGAATATGAGTAGCGAACATTTGTTCTTCTGTTCAACTTTTGGGAGTACTAACATGTTAGAAATTAGTATACAATCTGGCCCTTAATGTATCAAGAGCTGTGCAATTCAAAATGGTGTACGATCATATTTCACTGAAGCAAGGCAAATATTCTATGTGGGCTTTTGGATGGACTAGATTCATATGGACTTGAGGGTCATATTTCCTAAGCCAAAACTCTTTATGAGGGCTGTCCAGAAATAGAGGGACTAAGTAGTCATAACCACAGCCAAAAATTTTAATATGAGATTATGCAACAGGACCTTGATTCTAGTCTGTACAAAGATAGGCATAAAGAATAAAGAGGAATTAATTTGTATTGCTTTGGGATAATTTATTTGTCAGTACTCTTAACCAAGTGTTTCTTTGCTTTTATTTTCAGAAAAAAAAGAACTGGAGAAACTGGCATTTATACCAGTTGCAAATGGTACTCGCTTAGTTCCAGTGAAATCACTTTTTGCCCGTTTGACAATTAACATGTCACCTTTTGCTTTTGAGCTTCCAAGTCGGTATCTTCCATTTGTCTCCCTTCTTAGAGAAATTGGGATGCAGGAAAGCCTAACAGACTCTTATGCTAGAGAACTTCTTTTGGATATCCAAAAGGCGTGTGGATACCAACGCTTGAACCCAAATGAACTCCGTGCAGTGATGGAAATCTTGGATTTCATGTGTTCTGGAATCAACCAAAATACCACAGATCGATCAGATGGGATTATTGATTCAGTAATACCAGATGATGGCTGCAGGCTGGTCACTGCTTCATCATGTGTATATGTTGACCCATATGGTTCTCATTTACTGAGTAACGTAAATACATCAAGGCTAAGATTTTCTCATCCAGATCTTTCTCAGAATATTTGCAAGACCTTGGGCATAAAAAAACTCTCTGATGTCATCGTAGAGGTATACAATAATGAGATTTTTTTTTCAGTCTTTTCCATTAAAGTAATTTGGTAGATGTACTTTAACTTTTTTTAGCAAAGTAGATTTAATTAATTTTCTACTAAAACAACTTAAATGTTACCCAGTAGCATTTTATGTGCCCTGTGTGCATGTTAGGGACAAGTCGTGTGCCTGGGATATTGCTGGCTCCATGCCGTGCATATCTCTTGATTGGCTAGGAGTTAGGCAACACTTCCCTTGGATGGTGCTGTTTCCATAAATCATATCCAGGGTCTCATTGCCTATATATACCTGTACACATGTATCTCCTATAATCAATCTATTATTCCCTGGCAACCTCTATTGCTTACATTAAATTTGCATTTATTGTCAGGAACTTGATGAAAAAGAAGGAATCAAGCTGGTCAATAGCATTCACTCAGTTACTCTAGGCAGAATAAAAGAGAAGCTGCGAAGTAAATCCTTGCAAGACGCATTAAGAATTGTGATGATCAGCATAGCCAATCATTTCCCTTCATTTGAAGCCCTCACTTTGGTCCAGATAGAACTTATACTAGAGGACATATCACAGAATCTGCAGCTGGTTCAATGCATCCATACTCGTTTTCTCTTACTTCCCAGTCTCCAAGATGTTACAAAAACCGTTCAGCATCCTTCTATTCCTGAATGGTCAAGCAATGGAATGCACCGAAGCATTTGTTTTGTCAACAAATCTACGGGTTATATCCTAGTTGCAGAGCCCCCTAGTTTTTTGACAATATATGATGTTATTGCAATTGTTGTTAGTCACAGATTGGGGGCACCAGTAATCTTGCCTATTGCTTCATTGTTTGCATGCCCGGATGGTTCAGAGAAAGAAGTCCTTAAAATACTTCATCTGGGCACTGACATTGGAGTTTCAAAACGTGAAGGGGGATACGATGCTTCCCTGGGAGCAGAGTTGTTATCACAAGATGCTCGTCAGGTGCAATTCCTTCCTCTAAGACCATTCTATACTGGCGAAATTGTGGCATGGAAGACAGGAAAAGAGGGGGAAAGGCTCAGGTATGGTAGGGTCCCTGAAGATGTAAGACCCTCAGCTGGCCAAGCACTTTATAGGTTTCCAGTGGAGACAGCTCCTGGGGAGACTCGCATGCTGCTTTCCAGTCAGGTTTACTCTTTTAAAAGTGTTTCAATGGCTGATCTCTCGTCCACACCTTTCCAAGTGGATGGTGATAGAGTGGCACAAGGTGGACTGGAGGACCTCTTGTCCATCAACACTAGCACTGAAGTCACTGAGGACTTGGTTGGTTTCCAAGTGCATCTTCTACTTTCTCAAGCTGGATTCTTGATTTTGCCCTAATTCTTGTAGTTTTACTATTTGCAGGCTGCTGGGCTTGAATATGGCAAAGTGTCTTCCACTGAGCTGGTACAAGCAGTCCATGATATGCTTTCAGCTGCAGGAGTAAGGATGGATGCTGAGAAGGAAACACTGCTGCAGACTACTCTTTCCTTGCAAGATCAGCTTAAAGAATCTCAAGTTGCTCTCTTGGTGGAGCAGGTTTGCTTACTTCGATACCTCCTATTATCTTAAATTCATTTTTTTTTATCTGTAGCATCCTGAATATACGGTTGTTTGTGTATGCCTATTTTTACACTGAACGTTGTTTAAACTACATTTGCAGGAAAAGGCTGAGGCCGCCATCAGAGAAGCTGATGTTGCCAAGGCGGCCTGGTCATGCCGAATCTGCCTGAATGCTGAGGTCAACATGACTATAGTACCATGCGGTCATGTCCTATGTAACCGGTGCTCTAGTTCGGTTTCACGATGCCCATTTTGCCGGACGCAGGTGTCTAGAATGATGAAAATATTCAGGCCATAGAAATATTAAAGGGGCATTTAGTCTAGCTTTAGTGTGGATGTGTTACGAATTACGATATTGGGCTTCCTGGTTGTGGTACAGTACAAAAATTGCGTATCATTTTCCATGATGTGCTAAACTGGAATGGTTGCGGTGCGGTGGCCCTTCGGTAGGAGTGTAAATATAGTTAGTTTGTACAGCCACAGTGCATTGCAGTGTACAGATTATTTTACAAATCCTTGCTCCGATACGTTGACAAAAGCTGGTTTCCTTCATGCTCAAACTCTCGTAGCGCTCAGTGTTGCCTGGAATCAACGTTTCCTTGTATGAGCTATCAAGATAAACTGACGCCAATTTTCCATCTTTTGTGATCCCTGGTGGATTTACACGCACGGATGTGCATATCGGCGTCAG
The DNA here is from genome assembly GCF_000263155.2 of Setaria italica. Lineage (NCBI taxonomy): Eukaryota > Viridiplantae > Streptophyta > Magnoliopsida > Poales > Poaceae > Setaria > Setaria italica. The sequence continues at coordinate 936,185 of NC_028452.1, read as the reverse complement.
AAATTATCTGTTACTACGTTTTCTGGACCGAAGACGTGACCGTGAATCCCCATTTTGCTTTCCTCGCTGTTGGATAATCCTATGCTAGCACGCCCAGCGTCCACGTTGCCCCTCTCCCCAAAATATCTTGCACTCCACATTTCCACCTGTACGTACGCGGGGGAAAGGGGCGAAAAGTGCAGAGGAGCACGCAGAAATATCTGCCCTTCAACCGTCGACCCTCAAGGTCACTCCCGCCCTCAACTCATCACTTCCTCTCTGCTTCTCTTCCCCATCCCCTGCCATCCGAAGCTCTCGCCGTCCAGTTAGTGTGTAGCAGCCATGCCTGCGCTTCTCGTGAACACCATCTCGGTCTCCCCCGCCGGTCCAAAGCTATTGCCCACCACGGCACGGCGAGCTAGCAGGAGTCGCTACAGGTGCCGAGCGGAAGCATCCGGCAGCGGCGGCGGCGGCAGCAGCACCAACGGCGACGGGTACAAGCCGGGTGGCGTCCGCGGTTCGTGGGTCTCGGACTACGACCTGTACGAGCTGCTGGGCGTGGAGCGGTCCTCGCCGCAGTCGGAGATCAAGGCGGCGTACCGGTCGCTGCAGAAGCGGTGCCACCCGGACGTGGCCGGCGCCGCCGATGGCCACGACATGGCCATCGTCCTCAACGAGGTGTACGCGCTGCTCTCCGACCCGGCCGCGCGCCTCGCCTACGACCAGGAGCAGGCGCGCCGCTCCGAGTTCGCCGGCTACACGGGCCGCCCGCTCTATTCCTCCTGGCTCGGCGCCGACGCCGAGCGCCGCGCCGTCTTCGTCGACGAGGTCCGCTGCGTCGGCTGCCTCAAGTGCGCGCTCCACGCGTCCAGGACCTTCGCCGTCGAGTCCGTCTACGGCCGCGCCCGCGTCGTCGCGCAGTGGGCCGACGACGAGGACAAGATCACCGACGCCATCAGCACCTGCCCTGTCGACTGCATCTCGTAACAAATCTCTTCACATGCACACGAATTCTCGACGCCCATCGCCGTCCATCTGATTCTGATTGGTTGTTCAGGATGGTCGAGAGGTCGGACCTGGCGGCTCTCGAGTTCCTCATGTCCAAGCAGCCGCGCGGCAGAGTCCGCGTCTCCGAAGGCAACGCCGTGGGAGCGCGCGCGCCAAATATCTTCAACGAGGTCGCCAAGTTCCAGAAGAGATTCGAGGAGATGAAGCAGAAATCTGCAACAAGAGAATCCCAGGTGATCCATCCTATCTAGCAATTAGCATCCTATCTTCTCTGTCGAACTCGTCTGAAATCTGAATTCTGCACGACGCAGGAGTCGGAGACAGTCAAGCAGTCGAGGACTTCAGCAGTTCACACCATCAGATCCATGTCAAACTGGTGGTACTGGCGCCCATTCGGGTCATCGGCGCCGGCCACCATCGTCCTCGCTTCGCGCCTCCTGCCGCCGCCGCCGGCGGCGGCGGCGGCTAAAGCCGCTGACCCCGTGGCGGACAGACTCCAAGAAGCCGTCGCCGCCCGGCGCAAGACGGAAGGCGCGACGACCGCGACCGCGGCGCACGCCCGCCGCGACGACTACTGGACCCCGCAGCTGAACCTGCCGTCGTCTGCTTCCCCGCCGAGCATTCACCAGCGGGGAAGGGACGCACCGCGAGGCCACAACCGCGGGCAACGGACCGCCGCCGGTGATGAAGCGGCCGCCGGGTCCGGGAGGAAGGGTGTGAGCATCGACCTGACGGTGCCGTTGCTGATGGGGATCATCGCGGCGGGGTTTGTGGGTTACAACGGGCAGGAGATGGCCGGAGGCGCCGGCAGCGGCATTCGGGAGCACTTTGGCGGCGCCGTTGCTCTTGGGATCGTGAACAGCTTCGAAATGAAGGTCATGTTGGCCGGGGTAACTTGGTTCATCATCGGCGCTGCCATTGCCGGTGTGATCCAGGTGCTTGGAAGAAGCGAACAGGACATCTGGAAATGAAGGTGCTTGTGGAATTGATGTGTATATATCTAGGATAGTGAAGAATCGAGCATACAGAATTATCAACCGATGTATTCGGATGTATAAAATGATTAGCATAAACTAGATTTCCAAAACTGAACGAGCTCTGGCGATTGGACCGATGAAGGTAGGTTCCTGTAGACGCAGCGATTGAGAAACGGCGTAGGAGGGAGCTCGAGACGAGAAATTGGATGCGGGAGGGGTAGAGCCGGAGGAGGAGCGGGGGTCCATTTGCCGCGGCGAGCGCGGCCGTCGCCGGAGGAGGACAGGAAGGTCAGCCACCAGTTCATTTGTAAATTGTCCTGACCGCCCGCCAACACCTGTGACGGCCCGTCTCGGCGCCGATTCTTGGGGCGGCGGCTAAAGCGGCCGCGTCGCGACCTCCCGACGGTGCGCCGCTCAACGGATTCCGTGCCAGTGAAGCCAGTAATACCATGGCCGAGGGCCTCCGGTCCATGCCCTTGGCGACGCGAGGTCCGGCGGAAGAGGTGATGAGGAGTCCGGCATGCGCACAAATAGAAAAATGACCTCCCTGACATTGGAATCGGTCACTTTTGGACCTAATGTTACCATTAGTACCAATTCAAGTTTGGGATTCCCCAGAGGCCCTCTAGTATAGTATCAGGTTGGGCTCCATTCGGTACGATGGAGGCTTCAACCGGTACTAGAGGGTTAAAGCTCGATCCAGTACTAGAGTCCTCCCTCTATCCGCGCAATTTATTTTTTCCTTTTTTCCCTCAAGGCGCGGCCCTCTATCGCCTGGCCTCCTTCTCACTCCGGCGCTCCTCCTCTCTGGTTCTTATCTTCTCCTTCTCATTCCCTCCATCCTAGCCTGCTCCCTCTCCTAGCTCACTTCAGCACCCCTCCTCTCTCCCTTCCTTTCTCCCTCCCTCTCTCACTCCACCTACCCCCTCTGCCTCCCCTCCCCCCTCCGCTCGCCCCTCACCGGCAGTGAGGAGCAGCGGTGGGTGAGGTGAGGCGGCAGCGCGGATAGGCGGTGGCAGTGGGATGGCTCGAGCGGCGGCGGCGGATCTGCGGGATGGCGGCGGCAGGATAGCTCGAGCCCCTCCCTTTCTCTGTCTCCAGGATGCGGCGTCGGGAGGGCGGGGGCGAGTGGATGCGGCGGGCGGCGGTGAGAGAGCGTGGCGGGATGGCTCGGGCGGAGGAGGGGGCTGACGGGGGAATTTTCTTTTTTCTTTTTAATTTTTTAACACCTCTAGTACCTGTACCGGTTGCACAATCAGTACTAAAGGGGGTTGGGAACCGATACTTGAGCCACCTTTTCTAGTAGTGGCGGCACCAACATCCGGCGAGGATAGCGACGCGTAAGCTGGAGGACCGTGAGGCCTCGCCGCCGGCCATGGAGGGGGAGGCACAAAAGTAGTATTGCAACTTGCTGCTTTCAAGAATTTAAGCAGAGTAGCATCATAATTCATCAGTATTGCAAGCTGAAGGAGCTACAATCGAAGAGATGATTGTGGAAGAAAAGAATTTTTACCATGGCAAGCTCCTCGGTGACATGTTCCTGATATTCTGCACCTCGAGCTTCCACCCGGATGGCGGCACCCAATACACTTCATCTTCATGGCATCGCCACCGATGTCGTCCTCGCCCCCGCATTGAGCCGCTGCCAGCTGGTCCTTCCCCTCGACGGCGGCCCGATCAGGAGCGCCAGACGAGACCGGCCGGTGCTCGGGTACTCGACACGCGCTCCCTGCTGCACCGGAGAACAGGGAAGAGGAGGAGGAGGAGCATGACGCGAGTTCACGCAGGATCGCGAGCCGCCTGCATTTTCTGACGGAAAGGACATGATCGGACCCCTGAAAGAAACACTTACAGCTGTTGGATTGGATTTGGACGTCGGATGTGGAGGCTCAATCTGAGGCCTTGCCGCCGGCCATGGAGGGGGAGGCGGTCGGGCTAAAGAAGCCAATGAGTTGCAGTTTCTGCCCCACGTCAGTCTTGAGATCCTTACTTTAAGGTGTGAGGCTTCTCCCTGTTTTGTCTTGAGATTTGTATTAATCTAACCTCAAATGATCCCTAATCTTTAATTTATTGAATAAATAGGATTGTATTGAAGCTATTGATGGAACACATGTAAGGGCATCTGTTTCTAAGGATATTGAGCATTCCTTTCATGGTAGGAAGCCCTATGCCACACAAAATGTAATGGCAGCAGTAGATTTTGATCTCCGATTCACCTATGTATTGGCTGGTTGGGAGGAGACAATACATGATGCACTAGTTTTACGAGATACTTTAGAATGCGAGAATGGCCTTCGTGTTCCACAAGGTAATAGATTAGCACTCTCTCAACTTATCCATACACTTTTATGTATATAGAAATATAACAAGTCTGTCCATCAAATAATAGGAAAATTCTACCTAGTTGATGCTGGATATGGAGCCAAAACAGGATTCTTGCCCCCTTTCCATGGTGTTCATTACCACTTGAATGAGTGGGGGAGTAATCCGGTGCAAAACGAGAAGGAATTGTTCAACCTTACGCACTCATCTCTTCGTGTCACAGTAGAGCGTGCATTTGGGGCACTAAAGAGAAATGCAAAATTCTAGATGATTGTTGGGGGGAAATATCAACGATCTCCCCCAGCCCACGAAATCAACAGAACTTAAAGGCCCAGGCCCATCTAAGGTAGCAAAATTGCCGTCAGCCCAATATGAAAGGGAGAGGCCACGTTCCGCCTCGCCCGACCCGGAGTCCCGGGGTCGGACGCTCCCGACCCCTTGAAGGCTAAACTCCGCCTCGTCCGACCCAGGGGGCCGGGGTCGGGAGCGCCCGACCCCACCACAAAAACTCCGCCTCGCCCGACCCTGGGCGCGGGGGTCGGACTCGCTCGGGTCCACAAGACGAATATTCGCCTCGGGCGCGGACTGGAGGATCAGGATGCCGATCTCGTGGGTCCCCCTATCGACCTCGCCATAAATGCGCCGCGGCCCTGTCAAGCCAAAAGGGAGCGGCGTCCCCAACGTAACCGGTCCTGAATACCGGTGCGCGGTCGTGCGGCGCGAGCTGCAGTGGCCGCGGCTCCCTCTGATTTGCCGCAGAGCGCTCATGACCTGCACCGAACGGCACAGGAGGGCGCATCGCTTGCTCTCGCGCCCCGTGCTCCCAATGGCAGTTTCAGGGATGCGATGTCTGGGTCTTACGGTGATCAGCAGGGCAACAGAATCGGCCCCCCTCCCCGGCAGGTACAGATGCCGAGGCTGAGGCTCATTATCATGCTCGACGACGACGGCGACCAAAGAGATCATCGACAAGATCGGAAAGGAATCGCCCTCCCTCGTCGGACGCACTGACAGGGACCAGAGGCCGGAGCAAGAGCGGCGGCCTTGGGACCCTCCCCTTGTATTATTTTTCTACTTAGCTTATCCCTTCTACTTCTTCTCCTGAGGCCTGACTCAACTATAACCCCGAGCTCCCTCTTGCGCTATAAAAGGAGGACCGGGGGTCCTGAGACGGGGGACTCTCTCTCGAAAGAAAACAGTACACATTCACACTCCCTTAGAGCACGAGCATACTCAAGAGACCTGGGATCAGTTCTCTCTCTCGCCCATCTGTAACCCCTACTACAGAACCCCACGTGGGTAACACGAGCAGCCTCGATACTGGACGTAGGGCCTTCTTTTGCCCGAACCAGTCTAACCCCGTGTCTCCCACGCCACCATCCGAAGCCTTACGCGCATAAAAGAAATTTACTAGTCTAGAGTCTTGATCCGCAAATCTTGACAACGACAATGATGCCACTCCATCCTTCCCTTTTCCAACTCAACTAGATATTGTTTGTGCTTGCTACATCATTCATAATTGGGTAATACAGGATGTAAGTGATGAGTTTATCACAGAGGTTGAAAATTGGCCAAGCTGCTAACCACATGAGCATGCTGCTATGGTTAATTTCAGGTAGCAACTAGCAGATCAGATGTGGACAGACTACCAAAATAACGTTGTTAACTAGTATTTGTGGTTCAAACTTTAATTTGTAAGGACATAATATTCCTATTTTTCAGTTGTATTTGGTTCAGACTTGATGTATTCCTATTGCAAGGATATGATTTCAGTTGTATTTGGTTCGGACATAATAAATGTGTAATGTGTGCTTGCTGAATATTTGTATTTGGATCTGTTTGCTTGCTGAATCATGTGTAATGTGTGATAAATTCAAGTTTTCTCTCCATATTGGATCTATTTGCTTGTTGAATCATGTGTTAGGGCTTCAAGAAACACCTTCTTAATGGTTATCCTAGGGCTATCAATGAAAAGTTTAACACTAACCGTACTGGTGAGCAAGTCAAGAATCATTCGAAAACATGACAAAAAAGGTATGCAAAGATAAATAGGCTGAAGAAGTTGAGTGCTTCTCTCTTTGATGAAGATAACTGCATGATTACACTAGATGTTGAGCACTATAATGGCCATGTCCAAGTAAAATTGTAGTATCTTTGCTTAAGTTCTTGTCTAATGCTATCAATAGGATTCTAATTGATTAACAAATGTCTCCTCCATTCTAGGATCATAAGTCTGATGCTGAGTTTCTGAACAAGCCCCACTTGCACTATAGAGAGATGGAGGCAATATTTGAAAATAGCATGGCTACAGAAAACTTTGCAAAAGACTCAAGTACAGCTCTAGGTAGAAAAGAGGAGGAGGAGGAGGATGAAGATGAGGAGGAGGTTACTGGACATCGGCTGAGTGATGGGCATAACACTCTAGGGGCAACACCTTCTGCTAGGAGACCCAATAAGAAGGTAAAGGTAGCTAAAATTGAGGAGGAGGGGTTGGTTGCTGTTTTCAAATAGGTAGGTGACAAAACAGGTAGGTGACAAGCTCGCAGCAGCTATACAAATGGTTGCCAAACCGGACACTAAGCTGCCAGTAGACCTATTTGACATCTTGAACATCCTTTCTGGTTTTAATTCAGCCTACATCTCTTTCTACTATGCTCATTTGGTGGCTAATCCTCACATTGGTAAAGCTTTCTGCAACCTGCCATTCGAGCACAAGTTAAATATAATGATGATTTGGATGAGTGAGATGTTTCTTTTGTTAGAACTAGAATGTTATGTTAGATATGTAACAGTGTATTATGCCTTAAACTTATATCATGTAAGGCTAGAACTTGGTGCTGTTGCATACATAGTTATTGTAGTTGCTATATTTATATTCAAGTAAGACTTGAACTTGTGTACGGTTGTATCGAATTATTATGACTTTGGGTTAACTCAATTGACTCGATGCATATTATTATGTACCTTTCATTTTATCCTTTTACCGTTTTATGAATATGCTTTGATTTGATTGGAATTGGATATAGTTTCAATGTGTGTGATAATGTCACCAAGAAGGTGACCATATTCAGTGCCATCCCTGTGCCTCCATCCAAACAAGGGATGGAACTACTTCAACCCACTTTATCCCTCCAATCAAACAAAAAAACTAGATCCAACCTGTTCCTCTAAACAAACAAGAGGTGGCTTCAACCCAACCTAGAAAAGTGGGATGGAGTCAACCCATCTTACTTGGTTCCCGAACCAAACAAGATGTAGGTTCAACCCAACCTAGAAAAATGGGATGGAGCCAACCCATCTCATTTGGTCCCCAAACCAAACACAGCATGCAATTATCACGCAGTTGAATATACACAATGGTCGGTAGTAGTCAGCTGATAAGTAATGTTACATCTTCCGCTAAAGAAACGGGGGTTTACATCTTCCGCTAAAGAATCGGGGGGAAACTAGGGAGTGTGGCGGGTTGGCACTCGAAGACTACCAATGAATGCATCTTTCACTTTTAAAGTCTTCAGAGTTCAGAAATTCAGAAGTTTTTCTTTCTTTTGTTAAGGAAGAGCAAATTCTATAAACCAGGGGCGCAGCAGAATTGAAGTATTTAACGACTACGGGCTTGAAATAGCACCCTCTGCACCAGCATTAGGTACGATTAAACACGCAAGGGAGAACAGAACCAACAGTCTTTCATCCTTTTAGTTCCGAGAAAATTTTCATTGCCTTGCAATATTAATCAAAGACAATCCCAAGTTACTACTCAAATAAGCCATTGTGCCTACAAAAACTTTTGATGTTCGGTCATGACATGCTTAAGCTTAACAATCAAAAAGTGCTCGTCGTTGTCACAATTGGTCCTTCTGAATGACACGGATCACCAAACCAAATGAGGGGAAATATGGTTCTTGACTTTGAGCAGAACTGACACTACGGCTACTACAGTCAGTCTCGCCAAAGCAGCGTCCATGTTTTGAGGGGCTCCCGTCGCAAATATCAAAACAACCGCCCCATCTCCTGTAGCCACTCAGATTTTTGACAATAATACTTGTCTGAGGTTCCAAACACTTCACCACCGATACCTCAGGACCTATTCTTCGGGGGTTTGACCTTGTATATGCGCACTATCCAGTTTGATGTTGTAAATGCCTCTTCCAAGTATTCAAGTTTTATATCTTTGTTGCCAATCTCCACTCCTCGTACACGATCATATCTGCATTGCAACAAAAAAAAGGCAAAAAAGAAGAGAGAAATATGAGTAGAACTCCAAAATCCATTAGTAGATGGTCAATTATCTTAGTCATCTGAAAAGTCATCATGTCATCAATGTGCAAGCTGTAAGGAGCAAGTATACTTCTAGCATATATGAATTGTCAGTTATTTCTGAAATATCAAAAAGTATTGACATCTTCATTTTAGACTGTGAGACAATCTTGAACTTGTTAAGGAATACAAGAATGTCTCACAGCAATGTAAATAGTTAAGACATACCCTGGAGGCTTTCCATATTCTGTGGTAAGTTCTCCAAATCGGTAGTAACAAAGCTTGTACCTGCCAAACAGAGTTTATGATAAAGCACAGAAGAAATGAATAACAGTAGCACAGATTTGGAAAGACAACATGACAAATTGAGTGTTTCCAGTGGTGGCATTTGGAAATAAATAAAAAAGCAGTTTTCAGTAACAAGTACTCCTGACAAAAATCTAATCAAAATACAGGTATAGGGCAGCAAACTAAAGCAGTCCATTTCAACTAAAGTTTGACTACCATGCCCTTACCATAACAAGTCAAATCATGCATCTTCTACTACAGTTATGAGATCAAACATAATTTCCTTATAAAGACATAGAAAAGGTATCTCCCAATTAACAAACTCTGGCCGTGCTGTTGATATGCCAGCTTGACACAAGGAGGTGAGTGAAGTATTGCACCTCCAAAAAAAAAAAACTATTCACGAAAAGCATCAGCTATGATTGGGCAAGAATGAGAGCAAGCAATACATACAGTAAAGCTCACCAAGCAAATTGTTCACTTATTGAAGTTTATTGAAATTTATCAGAAACTTCTTTCATAGCAAATGTTTCGCTTATAACACAAAGAAAGTCCTTTGCTTGTAAATGTATCGAGAACTTACATTAGGCAGTTCAACATTTTTGGTGCTGCACCCTTATCAACACGATATTCCCCATTAACAAGGTAATCAGGCTCTTTGATTACAGGAAAAACACCCCCACCAATACGCACCATCCATAAGAACCTGGAAAAGACCAGCTAAGTAAGATAAGGTGTTCCACACAAAAGAAAATGTAAGATAAACTGTTTTACAGTTCAGTCATCAAATACAAGGCATTTAAAAATGCCTCGTGGTTAAATAGATTAGCTTACTTATTAATGTCATCTGAAGAATAGCCAGTAACACCTCCAAATACAACAAGCACATAATTCACGTCCAGTGACTGCATAATCTCATATGCTTCATCTTCATAAGAAGACATCGCACGCCCAACAGTAGCTATGTGTGTGTTATTCCATGTGTTGTTGTCGACGATAACAGTTCTGTTACCCATAGCTGTAATTTGATACCCATAGTCCCACCAAGACATAATCTTGGCATCAGGAGGAGTGTTCTGACGAAGCCAATAGTATGCCTCACGATAATCATCAAAGATGACTCTTCCACCATTATGACCCCTTGCGGCCAAAACTATAGATGGAGAAGAGTAAGCCTCAGATGTCACCCAAGTGCAGTGAATGGCATACCTACTGAGCAAGTAAAAGGCACCCAGAAGAAGAGCAATAGCTGCGTTATGTTGGAATGGCAAAGATTGATCAACCGCTCCCTGTTTACACAAGAGCCCAAGTCATTTAAAATTTCAATAGATAAATAAAATTCTTTGGTAAACCACATTGAAAAAGGATCTAATTTAACTTGTGGCAACAATTGAAGTAAACATATTTTTCCTTGTTAAAATATTTCATATTTGCAAGTCCTAAATAAAGTACAACGATGACTTAAAACAACAGGGAAGCACACACATTTTTTAAGGAGCGATCTGGAGAAAATCTGGCAAACAAGTGACAAGGGATGCGAGTTAAGGTGGTGATCGACTGCCCATTGGGTACCCATGTGCACAACCACCAGTGACCCTTTTAGACCCATCAGTTTCATCAGTATGATAAATTATGAATTAGCTTTCCACCTTTTTTAGAAAAGGAGGTAAAATGTCAAAATGGGAATTGTACAAGCAGTCAACAACTTGATCGATCTCTGAAGGGCTGAGCCTTTTAACAAACCCACTACTAGCTTTGCAACTGGACTACAATAGCTTCAACAGAATGCAAATAAGATAAAACGAGAATAAAATACCTTTGCAGCTGCCTTTGAGCCAGTTGTTTTTCCAGAAGTAGCCTGTGGACTTTTGCTCTTTGCCCGGATCAAGGTAGTCAGATTTTTAATTGTAGCAGATGCAGCAATGGCACTGATAAGGCAAACAGCTGGTGCTGCCACAAGAATTAACCGAACCATCACACCAGCAAAGTACATACTCGTGAGGCCATACATAACAATGAATATCGTGGCATCTGACAGGCGCTTGAAACAGAAATAGAGGCCAGCTGGGAACAGGAAAAGGAGGATGTGGAAATCAAACATGAATGATGACCATGCTGTTGGCTGATGCTCAGAGACAGACGCAATGATCGGAATATGGTCCTTCGCATAGGTAGGATCAAGAAGGGAGTAAAACCTCCCTGTCCAAGGGGAGATGTAACCAGATGCAGTACCAATTCCAAGAGCCAAGGCCCCAACAGTAATCACACATGTAAGAGTAATTCGAAGGAATGACTTGAATAGTCTGGCATCATTCAGCAAATATTTCACCCAGTCCAAGAAGAAGAAAACCTGGTAAGGGAATGTTTTGTTTTAGCTCTCATGTATTTAAAGAACATACAGAAGACCTTCAACTAGAATCAATAATTAGGCAGAAAATGTATTAAGAACCTGCATGACATCTACACTTTTACTGACAATGAAAAAGATAGGTAACAAACATCACATTACTGGTGAGACAGATGGCATTTCAATAATCTAGTGTTGCACATTTTGCCTTTACTAGCCAAATACATAATCGACAACCAAGTATCCTAATTGAAACATGGATAAGCAGTAACACTATCTAAATATGCATAAATTGGTAACAGTAGTGCCTAATTATGTTGACAGAAACTATAGGAATCTGAATGCATTTTCCCAAATCAGTTAATCTTGATGTATGCTGTGGCCAGTTAACAATTTAAAGATCCTAAGCAATGAAGATGGCATTTAGTTTGATCTCACCCTTCAAGTCAATTTTTACTATTCTAGCATGTCAGCCATCAAACCGTTGCGGTGTTTTAAATATCTACTAAGATCAGCTAGTCTACAAATGGATGTGCAAGTCTCAATTCCAAATTCCATCAGTCCATACCATATGAGTGTCCGAATGAAAATTACCTGCAACAGGAAGAAGACTCCCATTGCGGCCATGTGCTCCCCGGACTGCACATGCTGGAACCCGACAAACCGGATCTGCATCGCAAGCAGCATCCCGAGCACATACATGCAATTGTAGGCCACATAGAGCCTCTGCGAGTACCTCCCAGTGACAAGCAGCACAAGCACATAAAGTGGGACGAGATTGATAATGAACACGTAGCCTCCCCATGCCGACACCATGTAGAAGTAGCCGAACGCGGAGGCGAGCGCCCAGGCGAGCGAGCCCGTGTTGACGGCGCGCACGAAAAGGTAGAATGTGAGCAGCAGCGCGAAGATGGCGACACCCTCGTTGTCGTAGGACCCCGCGACGGAACGGGAGATGTACCCCGGTACGATGGCGATGAGCGCGGCGGCGACGAGCCCCGCCCCGGAGTCCCAGATCTCGCGGCCGAAGGCGTAGGCGACGAGCGTGGTATTGGCGGCGAAGAAGGGCGCGGTGAGGACGCAGACCTCCCGGATGTGGACGGCGAGGGAGAGCGCGCGGAGGAGGCGGTGGAGCAGCGCGGCGGTGACCATGAGACCCGGGAAGAGTGTCCCGCCCACGACGCGCCCGAGCGGGTACCAGCTCTCGGAGTCGAACCAGTTCCAGAACTCGCTGAAGCCGTTCTCGGAGAGGAAGAGCGTGGTGCGGTAGTTGAAGTAGGGGTCGAACTCGTGGATCATGGACTCGTAGCGTAGGACGGAGAAGAGGCGGACGGCGAAGGCGAGAACGTAGATGAGCGCCAGCGTGGAGACGCGAAGGAGGAGCTCCTGCTGCTTCGTCTTGAGCCGCAGCGACCGGAGCGGCGCCGGGAGGAAGTCCAGCGCGGTGGTCGCCATGGCGGCGGCGCGGTGCGGCGACCCGGGACGCGGAGATCTGGATGGTTCACTAGGGTTTCATGCGCGCGCGGCGTGCGGCAGGGGGGGTTTAGTGTGGAGTTCGTGTGGGTTGGATCTGAGATCAGGGGACGGGGAAGACGAATGCGGCCAGTCCAAGCGGAGGCGACGGCGAGCCAGGTCCCAGGTTCGGGTCGGGGATCCTAGTGGATATCCATTTGGAGGACAGGGCAGGCCGGCCGAGGCAGTTGTCTGACGTGGCGGATGGCTCGGAGGCGCCGCTGTGTCACGGAGATCTGGGTCCCACTGGAATCGGAGCATGCGATTGCTGAAAGGGCAGTAGACACGTGTGTTGACGGCGTGTCAGCGTGTGCACTTGAGGAAAACGATGGTTGGATCTGGGGAGCCCAGCTCAGTAGCTGTTGAACAGTTGAAGGGTACTGTAGGAATCCTACAGTAGGATGCAGTGGTCAGACCGAAGGTACCATACAATGCAGTGGTTACGTTCTATGAATCCATAAAAGAAAAATAGATGCCAAATTGTGTCCTTACAAGATGAGGATTTCCGCCAATCCCTGATAACCATGAACTAAACATGTTCAAAATCAAACCAAGTGCCCTACAGCATAGTTCTTCAGAGAGAAGACCAAACAAACTGTTGAAAGCAATAACGTATGCAAGTTTCTACAGGATCACAAAGGACTGTATAGGCATTTCATATTCAAGTGAACATAATGAACAACCTATGTGTTACCTTGATCCTCAACTCCAAATTCTAGGAGAAAGCAAAACAATCTTCTCCAGAAACTCTTGAGTACTGAAACATATCAGCACGAATAGTAGTGAACAAGACCCTTGGTTGCTCCATGTTTCGCTGCAATAAAGTCTTTCAGTCCAGATAGGAAGGCAAGTGCGCTAATAATTTGTCATCCACAACTTAAGTGATCAGGAGTTTGGAAAACAGTACCAGTACAGGTCCATCCTTTACCACAGAACACTAATTTGGTTGAACAAACCAACTCAATACACAATTTATCCACAGAACTGAAGAAGAATACCACAACTTTAGTATAGAACATTCTATTTAAGTATATAGCTCCAGAAGCCAAACACGATTAATTCTCAGATCACAGATTGTATTTCACAAGTGTATTTATGGTAAAGAACTACATGGAGAAACCAAAAGCACACTGTACCTTCAGGCCTTGTTCGTTAATCCCCTTCCCAAAGGGATTGAGGGGGATTTTGACTTGTTGGGATTTAATCCCTCCCAATTCCTTCCAATCCTCTCCAATCCCCTTCAAACCGAACAAGGCCTATGGGTATTAGGTACTGGTACAACCATACAAGTTAAAGAAAATCATATATGGATCTCTACCATGCAAAGTAGTGAAAAAGTATCAGCAGAGCTCCAAGCATTTCCAAGTTATAAACCCATGCAACAGAAAAGATTATCCAATCCCAAGCATCCTATCCAATACAGAGCATAATTGTGACATATCTGAACATTCTACTGGACCCTTTCTGCAGAAAGCCTTGATCACATTAGCAAAAATCTTACTATCCAGAACCAGTCCTTTTATTTGGATATCATCAAACAGCCTCAACGCCTCATGTGTATTTCCACTCCTAACTAACCAATACGTCAAATGGGCAACAGGCTCCGTAGGGTAGCCATCATCGATATGCCTGACAAAATTGGCAGCCTCCGACCTCCTCCCGGACCTAAAGAGACAATCGACCAGTGTATTATATGTGATGGTATCTGGGGCAATTTTTCCTGCATTCACATCAGCAAACAAAAAACCAAGCTCACCCTCCTTTCCGGCTTCATAGAACTCATGGATCAGAATGTTACAAGTAACAGTGTCTGCCACAAACCCCTTGCTGCTGAACATGAATTTGGCAAACTGAAACTTGCCAGCTCGGCACAGACATGAAATCAAAATGTTGTATGTCTGCACATTGGGTGTTATGGGTTTCTTGAGAAGGTCCGTAAACAGCTTTAGGACACGCAGCCACTTCCCTTTCTTGGAGAAATGATCCATGACAGTGTTGTATGTCACGACATCAACCACAAAACCAAGCTCTTGGCATCGCTCCAGGACCTCCTTGCCTGCCCACATATCAAGATCCTGCGCGACGTAGTCCAACAGTATATTCAGACCAACTACTGTCAGCTGTAGCCCCTTTGCTACCATAATTTCCAGCTGCCGAAATGCTTCCTCAATGTATCCGAACCGGCAAAGTCCAGCAACGTATGTGCTGTATGTGACTGCATCCGGCACCCACCCATTTCGGCTACTCTCATCAATAACCTGCTCGACAGCATCAAAATACCCCATCTTACATAGCCCCTGGATGTAGATGTTGTAAATAACGACATCAGGGAGGCAACCGGAGCAGCGCATGGAGCTGATGAGTGCGTCGGCTGCTTGGATGTCAGCATTATCGCAGAATGCCTTGAGGATCGGCGCGAATGTATGTGGTGTGAGTGGGTAATTGAGGGCGCGCATTTCGTCGAGCAGCTGGAGGGCGTCGGCCAGGCGGCCGGCGCGGCAGAAGGAGAAGATGAGGTCGGTGTAGTCGATGGGGGTCGGCGGGAGGCCCAGGCGGGTCATCCAGAGGAGTACGGAGTGCGCGGCGGCGGGGAGATGGAGGTGCGAGGAGTAGACGTGGAGGAGGAGCGAGAAGGCGGCCCGGTCCGGGGTGACGCCGTTGGCGAGCATGTCGTCGAAGAGAGATGCTGCGTCGGCGGGGCGTCCGGCCTTGGCGAGCGCGGACATGGCGGAGGTGTAGGAGACGGCGGTGGGTGCGCAGGCGGGGGAGGAGAGGAGCATGCGGCGGAGCACGCGGAGAGCCGCGTCGCCGTCACCGTCCCGTGCGAACGCGGCCAGGAGGCGGTTGTAGTCGTGGAGGGTGTGCGACGACGAAGAGGAGGCGGCGGCGTCTGAGGCCGTCGTGGTGGTGGTGGCTGTGGTGGAGTGCGGGCGGTGGGCGCGGGGGAGGAGGCCGCCGAGCGTGCGCATGGCCGCGCGCACCGCGGCGGAGAGCGGAGCGGAGGTGGCTGCGGCTGCGGCCGGCCATGCGCCGGCGGGCATAGAGGACCGCGGAGGCGCGGTGATGCGGATGCAGCGAAGAGAAACGAATTTGCGGCGGGACGCGCAGCTGCAATGGCGACGACGGCGAGGCTGCACACGGCAGTGACCGGGATGCTACGACTACGAGGTGGAAGATGGTGGACGTGAGATCTGGTGCTGTGCACGAATCAAAGCGTCGACCTTGTCGTCAGCAAAGCAGAGTTGCAAGAACACAACCGTTCAGGTCTCGGTAAACTGGGACTGAAATCATCGGCAGATGCAAGAGCTGGCGCGTTACGGGAATCTTATTGAATAAATGGCCCAAAACCCATCGAGGTTAATAACATGATGATAGATCAAACAGATGCAAGTAAAAATGTGTTTGTTTCATTGAGCTGTGAGGCTAACGAGGATGAACAAGGAAGCCTCGAGCTTACAGTCACACAAACAGGTGAAGGAAGATTTAACAGCCAGTCAGCAAATTGCATTGTTCTTCGAACAATGGCGGTCGCAAAATCACGCACACGTGGGTAAAACTCTCACTAGATCACATGATCTCACGCCATGGAGGTAAAAAGGAACAAAGGAATGTGGTATCAGCAGCGGTTAGCATCTGTACTACCAGCAACTATTCTGTCAAACCCTGGCGCGAGAAGTCTCCGAAGCTTCCTAATAGAACTCAGCTAACTATTGCATGGTACTCAAACGGGATCCCAAGGTAACCTAACAGTGCCACTAAATATTTCCAATATGTTTCTTGCTTGCCATGTTGGAACTCTGACAAGATCAGTACTACCCTGTGACCTATCAGCTGATGATTATGTAGTCTTTTTGCCCTGTTGGCAGAAATCACGTCAAGTCCTGGACAGCAGCTTCGCAGATTTTCCATGATCCATCATTCTGCCTCCTCAATATGTACTGAACTTCGTATGTGCTGCAATTACATCCATATAAATATTACCGTGCTTATCATCATAGAGCAGAACGCAAAAGAATACTCAACAGCAATGATTTAATACCTGTAATAACTGGGTTTCTTGGGCTGGGAGTCATCAACAAGCTCAGCCGCCTCCTCAAGTACAGCATCAATTTCTGCTGCTTCACCAGCACCAACTTCATCCAAGATTATCTCAGCTCGAACAACATCGAGATTTAACAAAACAAATCTCCAATAGCAGGACTGGTCCTTTGCCGATAAGGCTAAATCTTGCCACTGCACCACAAGATGGTCTTCGATTATGCACAGTAAAATAAAGAAAAAAAAATCAAATGCAACCACATAGTCAGGAAAAGAAAAACAAACCTTAGAGAGCATTGAACCGTCGAGAATCTCGAGGAGCATGTCAATTTGATAGTCAGGGCCAAGAGCTTCAGATTTTATGTCTTGCCACTGTTTTACAAGTGCTTCTGCTTCTTGAATATCCATCTTTTGCTTGCAAACTGCAGCGGTGGTATCTTTAGGCACTGGGTATCTCTCTCTTTCTTCACTACTTGAATGAACCCTATCACTCAGCCAAAGCAATTTCGACAAATTTTCAAAATGCTTCCTAACACTGCTGGTAATAAAGGAACCTTCTGGTGCAGATGCTTCATTCAGGGATGACATGGATGCAGACTCTCTACTTGGGTTGGCATATTTCATGTGCCCTAACTGAAATCTGAACAATTTTAATGTGCCAAACACAACAAAGCCTAGGAGTGCGCTATAGGCAAGCTTTCCAATAACATCTCCAGTCAGTCCCCATAATTCCAGTGTTCTGAGAGGATGGGATCCAGGGTTGCGCTTTAGGGGAACAGATGTTGTTCCTGAGCCATTTACTTGCCTATCCATTGATGAATGGAGCCCTAGGTTAGTAGGCGCAAGTTGCTTGACAGCCTCGCCCAAATGGCTGTTAGGACTCAATCTTGGGGTCTGCTCCCCTGAAGTTCTGTTGCATGATGAGACACTAGAAGACGGCTGAGAGCTCAAAAGGACTGATCTTGGGGATCCCAGTTTCTGCTTGGATGTGTTAAGGATGCGTTTAGGAGCTCCAAAAAAGTTGGCCTGTCATAAGAGGTTGAGAAACTAAATTACTTCATAGAGATGATGTTGTAATGTTGTGGATGCGATTACTAAAAGTAGTTCACACGAACCAAAGATGGCAGACAATCTTTTGTATCTGCAAAACGAGAGAGCGCCACATCCTTCAGCCACAGTTCCTGGTTATAAAAAGTTGCCCACCATGAGAAAGATCTAATCAAGATAGATACAGTATAACTGCATAGATAGAACAAGTCATATGGAATACAAAAGCTTCTCAGAAGCATACAATCAACAGAACACATACCAGTGATTGGTTGACAGTAACCTTGTCACTGCTGTCTTTCTTTTTATCTAACCCATAATTCTTTGAATTTGAACTTCCATTACTTTGAAGCTGCTGAAGCTTTTCAAAAACTGCGGCGCTAGTTTCCTGAGAGCTAATCGTTAGTCCTAGTAATGTGAGGAAACAAAACTAACAAATTATACAACTTGACATAAGCTTATCACCTCCCCAAGAAGATATGAGCAGAAAGATTCCTCAAATTTTAGATCTGTGCTCTCAGATGCAACTAAACATTCACAGATAGTTTTAGCTTTCTTGATCTGCACAGAGGTAAAATAAATTTAAAATAATGTATAAACAACTTCTATAGGCTATGAAGCAGGTGAGAAAAAGAGGGTACCAACTCAGTCTGGCGGGTTGAAAATCCAAATGCAAGGTGAGCAAGCATTGCCACATAGAAGCAGTTGAAGTCAACTACCACTCGCTGGCTTTGGGACTCCAATGATCTTTTATTTTTACGAGTTGTAGCCAAAGTGTCCCAAGAAAGTAGATCCACGATTTCAGTGGCTAATAATTTGTTTATCGCTTGACCTAAGAAGCAAGGCCAGTCATGGACTCTACAAGAAGATTCAACATCAAGGCCCTGTCTAAGCAATTCACAGAGAGCTGCAATAGCACCTCGCCTGCGTTCAGAATTTTCAGGTGTCTGAGGCAAGCTTAAAAGCTCCAAAGTGCAAGCAGGTGCAAGCTCCTCAAGTGATTCTTCAATCTGGATCACCCGATGAAATAAGTTACCACATGATTTTATATTTAGAAGAACTGCTCGAGTAGAAGTAACAACATTTTACCTGTTCAAGAAGCGGCATCTTCTCCAATGATGGTTTTCTCCTCAAAAGATATTGAGCACGTGCTAGAGCCTCAAAGCCAAGGGAAACCTTACTTTTCTCAAAGCTGGCTTTTGCTATAGAGCACTACAAAAGAAAAATCATGAGATCATCTGAATGTGCCAAATAGGTAAATGTGCATTTTATCAAGCAGCTTCATAAAATGAAACAAAAAGATCCTATGCAATTCTTACTTCTGCTAATGCCATTGCAAGAAGTATGTCGTGGACATAAGGCTTTGAATCAGGGCGTCGCAGAGCTGCTTGACCGATTTCCAAAACTAATTTTTCTTCTCCAACCTGCAATGATACTGCCACATCTTACATTGACGATAAACAAATATCCAGCACTGCAAGTGCATGATGGTAAGCCAAAAATGCATATTGAACTTCGATAATTGGTACCCTAACATATTGTGTTTAGTCCTCAAAGCTCAAAGTACATGCTAAATATACAAAAGAGGTACATTCCCTATATTCGGCATGGAAGATTTTTCATAGTGATATTTTCAGCATTTTATGGACAGAAGTTAGTATCTAAATACACCACACCATGATCCTAAAGATGTTGAATTGGCTATGCCCTTTCGTGACTATTCCAGAGCTTAGGAGCATTAAATTAGAGAAATTTGTTCCATTCCATATTAAACTTTAGTTCTGAAATCGAGTGGCATAAATCTTAAACCTGAAATGTGAATTGTACATTACCAAGAAGCACAAGATAGATCTACAATAAAGAATACTCACAGACAGTGATCTACAGAATATTTATTGTTTTGGTGGATTTCGAAAATAAAGCATGGTAACTACTTAATCACTGAGCATATCCACCAATAGAGAAAAGTCTTAACCACATTATACCAGCATTAACTTGATAATGGCATGTTATTTTTATGAGAAATGTCTGTGTATACATTACCTCCTGCAGGACACAAAGAGCAGCAGGCAACCAGCTCCAAGGTATATGAAGAGAGGATCTAGGTGGAACCTTCTCCTTTGTGTTTCCTGCGTAATCTTGTTCAAATAGAAGTTTATCTCTGACATCTACCAGTAGAGCCTGATAAATGACATCTCTGACATCAGGATTCTTGCATCCCCTCATCAAACAGACTACACATATATCTATAATAATATAGTTGCAGAAATCAATCAGCAACCTGTCTGAAAGCGGAAACTTCAGCTGTGTATCCATCTTCTATGCCAGCAATTTTTAACTCCATTGCTGCCTTCACAATCTCATCCTTCTCAGCCTTCTCTGTAACGCCTAGAATCTGCAAGTCCATTTGAAAGGTGTCAACAATTAATAAGAAAGCAGATGGCCCAATCACTTCTGAAGTGATAACAACGAACTACCAATGCCCGTTCCAAACATTCTACTCCTAAACGAGGGAAGCACGTAAACTTCAGATGCAGGTTTTAGAGGGCAGTTGTTTTGTACAGATTGAATTTCAATTACGATGGTAAAATTCCGACTCAATCTGTAACTGAGTCACTGCGATAACTTGGCCGGCAATGGAGTCAGTACAACAACCGAACGGGAGCGACATTTCCAAAATTGCAATAGGTAAACAGACCAGGTGACTCAAATAATTCACCTGATAGCAAGTGACGGGGATCTCCACCATCGGGGCAGCGGGAGCCTCCTGCCTGCTGCCCTCGGCGGCCACCGGCGCGGCCTCCGCCACCCTGGCACGCACCGACCCCGCCGCCGCCGCTCGCAGCCCGCCCGCCAGGAATCCACCCGCCGCGAGGAACGCATTGCCGCTTCCGACCCCCAGATGCCGCGTCGAGACCGCCGGGTGAAGCGACGCCGCGGCCGCAGAGGCCACCGTCGGCATCACCATGGTCGGGCCCCCGAGAAACCAACCCTAACCGGAGGCCTCCATGTGCGGAGCTTTGGGGGTTTTGCGGGGGGTGGGGGTGGGAATAAAGCAGGAGGCCAAGGGGGGAGAAAGCGTCAGTGAGGAGGAGGGAGGAGGCGTCGTGATGGCGAAGCCGCCGGAGGGCTCGGGGGCGACGGGTCGTGCTTTCTCCGTGGACTCGGTCCATGCGACGGGCATGGTTACATGTGGGACAATTTCAGGTGCTGACAGTGACATGGCACTTTTTTTTTCAGTTTTTTCATCACTTTTGATTTTATGGCCTAGCCCAGCAATTTCATTTCGACGCGTTTTTATGAATATTAGTAGAATGGTTCGATATTCTTTTGAATTTAGAACAGCTATCCATAACCATAAGGTAGCACTGAACTGTCCTTGATCCTCAGGAAGGCACAAGTTAACAAGATCCATACAAAATGTCATTTTCTCTATGTCGAGAATCGCTTAGATTTTATGATATTTTTTCTACAAAATTTTTCATATGAAAAAGAATCTTCCTCGCTGGACGAACGGGTCACATCTTCCCACACCGTTCCTCTGCCAGAATTCCGGGAAGACGTTAGACAAACAAACAGGCCGAACGGGCCGCTCCTGCAGTTTTTACTGGGCTGGGCCGAATTCCACGCCTCAGAAGACGAGAAGAAGAAGAAAAATCGGCTCCTCGCCGACAAATCTCGCCCGCGGAAGGAAACTGGTGGCGGACTGGCTATTTGGCACCTTCCAGAAGAAGATTCCTCCTCCCCGTCCCCACTCATCGGCTCCGCTCATGGCGTCCGCGCCGAGCACCACCGCGTCCACCCTCGCGCCGTCCCTCCGCTCGCCGTTCTCCTCGGTCCCCCGCGGGACCCGCCTCCCGGCCACGCTCCGCCTCTCGCCCGCCCAGCCAGCGTCGGCCGGCTGCCGTGCGGCGCCAGGCCGGCTCACGTGCCCGCGCACGCGCGTTCGGTGCGCCGCGGCCGCGAAGTTCATTGCGGAGAGCGAGTTCGCGGCGGAGGTGCTGGAGTCAGAGCTGCCCGTCCTCGTTGACTTCGTCGCCGACTGGTGCGGGCCGTGCCGCCTCATCGCGCCTGTCGTCGATTGGGCCTCAGAGGTATATACACTGCTCTGCTGCTGCTTGACAGAAATGTTCATACAGATATGTGAAAGAATTGTTTCTCGATAGATATAGTGAATGATGCAAGCGTTAGCAATTGTCATAGAATTTGCCACATGGCACCGTTAATCCGGTAAAACGCAAATGAAAGCCGCAAATCCCTGACAAGATCAAGTAGCAGCCCCAAAGAGATAAACTGATATACGAGACTGATAGTACATATGCACTGAGACAGGTGAGAAAATGCGGTTACTATAGTTATAAACAATCTTTAGGATAGTTATGATGAGGTTACAACAACAAAGCTTCACATCGGCAATATAATAAGTACAGTTTGTCAGTTTGATTGTGATAAAACTCCAAGGCAGAGTGTTTTATAAGAAATTCAGCCAAAGCCAATCCTGACACACTATAATTGCGGGCTACAGAAACATGGTGGTATGTTTGATTTCCAATATGTAATGTTAGACCAAAGCCTTAAGGACTTTATCCATAGTGTGATACTTCCCCAAACTGGTGTAGAAAAATCAATGGAAGACCTAACTGGTGTAGAAACTTAGTGTTTTAGCTATTGATCCATGTACATGAGACAATTTCACATTTTTTTTCTTAGCAAAAGCAAACTACCCTGTTTTTCTTTACTGGAGGGAAATAGTAGTTCAAATGAGCTGCAATGTAGCATCACCAAGACCAATTGCACATATGTATTCCTATGTAGGAACTTTTTAATGTGGTTCAACATGCTGACTTTTTAAGAGGAAACTATATCATCAGAATTGCATTTATAAACTGAATTTTTGTGAAACAGGAATATGATGGGAGATTAAAGATTGTCAAGATTGATCATGACGCAAATCCCAAGTTGATTGAAGAGTACAAGGTATATGGTCTTCCAACTCTCATTCTCTTCAAGAATGGGCAAGAGGTGCCAGGTAGCCGAAGAGAAGGTGCAATGATAAAAGACAAGTTCAAGCAATACCTGGAGCCTCTATTGGCGACAACTGTTGCTTAATATCAGTGCCAGCAGTTTGAGCCCTGAGGAAGTCAATGGCATTGGCTTGCACAAAGCATCGGGAATGTTGAAGAATCCATCCTTACATGAGCACTGTTTTTCCTAGTTTGTAATTAACTACACTATCTTGCTTGACTACATACGATTGTCGTTGGCAAATTGAGTATATATGATGGCCTGTGATGAGTATGTACCAAAACTAATTTTAAAAGCTTAATATCAAGCAAGTTCATTTTATGATATCTTTGTGCATAGAACGGTTTGTTGTTTCCCAATTGTATGAATGATACAAATGATCAAACTGCAGTTCAGTTATGATATAGCCATGTTAAATTGTTGGTCAAATACAAGCCACTTCCCTTCACCTGTGAGGTGTTTGCAGAAGCCTGTCCAATCAGATATAGATGATCTAAGTACCTGCTTCTTTCTGTAGTCTGATGCTTCCAGGTCAAATGCACAACCAGATGCTTATATTCTGTTGAACTGAAGTTTACCTGATACAAGTTTAGTTTCTGTCAAGCGGGGACTGAAACCATGAAGATCCAGGTAGCTTTGTGATTTCTGTGTCTCCCATGAATCCTCTCACCCTTCCTGCACTGTCCCAATTTTGACGGCCGGCAAGAATGTTGGACAGCAACGTGTATGTCGATGGATCATCGTTTTCGAGCGCAAGTGCATGCTCTGCAGCTCTCCTGCCTACAGTTTCGTTGCCATGAAGACGGCAGGCACCAAGCAATGCCTGCCAGACAAGGACCCCAGGCCGGAATGGCATTCTTGATATCAGCTCTTCAGCCTCCTCGATATGGCCTGCTTTTCCAAGCAGATCGACCATGCAGGCGTAGTGGTCCTCGCCAGGCTGAACTCCAAACTTACCCTCCATGGCGTTGAAGTATATCCAACCTTCATCCACAAACCCACCTTGGCTGCAAGCGTAGAGAACGCAGATTAATGTGACATAGTTGGGTGCCACGCCTTTCAACAGCATGTCGTCGAACACCTCCACAGCCTCCCGAGCTAGCCCGTTCTGTGCAAAACCCATGATCATCGCTGTCCAGGAGATAACCGGCCGCTGCTGCATCGACTGGAACACCTTGTAAGCACAGCTCACTGACCCGCACTTTGCATACATGTCAATGAGGGCATTGTTGACGCCAACATCTGATTCATCTCCCAGCTTGATGACATATCCATGAACTTTCCTTCCTTCATCCAGATCAATGAGGCTTGCGCAAGCATTAGCTGCCGTTGCAAATGTGTAACTGTTAGGCATAACTCCATCCAGCATCATGTGACTGAAAATGCCAATTGCCTTAGCAGGTTCACCACAATGTAGGCAGCCAGCGGCCATCTCTGTCCATGACACAACATCTTTGCAGCGAATCTCGGTGAAGGCTCTGATGCCATCAACTAGGCACTTGCTCTTCATGTACATCTCCACCAAAGAGTTCCCCACATATACATCATCCCCAAAGCCACTCTTGACAAGCTGCGCATGAACTTGCAAGCCGCTTGCCAAGCTCGCCCTTGCCGCCAATCCAGAAAGCACGGTGCTGAACGAGAACCCGTCGGCACCAACAGCTTCCCTAACCATCCTTCGCCATAGAATCCATCCCTGCACGCACCAATGGCGCGCGAACCCTGCAAGCAGCGTGTTCCACGAGACGATGTCCCGGACACAAGCGTCATCGAACAACTGCATCGCGTCCGCGAGCTGCCCGTGACGGACCATCGCAGCGAGGAACGCGTTCATCAGGAAGACATTGGACTCAAAGCCAAGGCGCACGGCGAGAGCGTACAGCTGCCGCGCGCGGCCAGTGCCCGTGGCACCTACGAACGAGCTCGCGTTGAGCGCGCTCACCAGCGCGAACTCGTTGGGTGGGCACCCGGCAACACGCATCCGCCGGAACAGAGCAAGCGCTTCGCGGGGCTGGTCCCCCTGCGTGAGCCCCGCAATGGCGACGGACCATGAGACAGCGTTGCGCCGGGGCATTTCGTCGAGCAGGCGGAGGCCGTGGCGATGGAGGCGAGACTTGAAGTAGGCGATGAGGAGGTGGTTGGACAGGAAGAGGTCGGAGGAGAGGAGGCCCGGCTTGAGAAGCGCCGCATGGAGGGAGGCGGCGAGGAGGGGATCGGCAGTGGCGGCGCTGCACTGGAGGAGGGTCGCGTATGTGTAGGCAGGGACTGGGACGGGATCTTGGTGGTGGTGGTGGTGGTGGGTGGCAGCGTGGAAACGACGGGGTTTCACGGAGGCCGGAGAGCGAAGACGCGGCACGGCAGGCGGTGCGCGCAGCGGCATTGCGGCCGCACCGTCGGTTGCACGCGCAGCCGGGGCCTCCGGGTTTGGCTCGAGCGGTTAAGCCTGAGCGGCCGCGGTTAAGGCATGCGCGAGTTGTCGAAGGCACTGGCGCCTCCACATGAACCCCTCGTCCTCTCGAGCCCAGTCGAGGCTCCGTGTGAGGGCACCCAGCCGCCGCCGGAGGCGGAGAAGAGAGGAGGAAGCGGAGCAAATATGATTAGGCGGACGAAAAGAGGAGGAGCACCGATATTGTGGCAAGGCGCGAACATAGGATCGTCTTGCACCGCCGGTCGCAGCTCTGCTGCACGTCCATCTCGCCGGCGGCAGAGGGGAGCGCGGCCACGGCCATGGGAGAGAATGATGCGATGGAAGAACGAGGGGCTAATGTGCAAATAATCGGATCGCGGAGAATAATCGCGATCCAAAATAGGAGGTTATATGTAAATAATTGGATCGCGGAGAATAATCGCGATCTAAATAAGGGTATATTTGTAAATATTTGGACCGATTCGGAAATATGTTTTATCGCAGTCGCGATACGATCTCCGGCGTGATCTCTCTCCGATCGCCGGCGGCCGGCACCCGACGGCCCAGTGGGAGCTGCGGCGAACTGGGGATCCGCCGCTCCTCTCCCAAACGTGAATGCTTTCGGGCCGAAGGTGCTCCAGACCTCGCCAATTCCATCCGAGAAGACTAGTGGCGGCGAGAGGCGCGAGGAGCCGAGGACACGACGGGCAGGGCGGAGGCCTCCAAGGCCGCGACGGCCGGCCGTCGGAGCCGAGCATGGAGAGAAGGAGAAGTATAGGACTATAGGTGTCCCGCTGAACGCCTTCTCGGCTCTCGGCGTTGTGTCCTGCCTCGCGTCCGACGGCCAAATCTTGGATTAGCTGATGTAATCTGCTTTCCTTTTTTAAGAAAAACCTGTATTATTGAACTAATCAAATTTTGAAAATAAAGTTAAGGCTAGGATATGAGTATATTGAATTGGATCTGTTTTTTTTTATAGAAAAGTGAGATCATGAATTTCAAGCAGAGTTGCGATGATTTGGCTCGAATGGGAAGGCACGAAAGAAGCGTCTTCTTTAGCCCGAGATGGAGGTGGAGGCTGAGACGTTGGGCAAGTCTCCACCTTCATCTTGTCAGGGGCGTGGATGTTCTCGCAGAGGTCATCGTTGCAGTAACAGAAGAGCTGCAGCGTCTCCGTGTCATGTAGCTTGACGACCGGCTTGTTCAGGGTGGTGATGTTACACCGGAGGCAGAAGCAATCGTCCTTGAGGTACTCTGACATCTCCAGCTCTTCCCTCGCCATGAAATCCATGGAGCCAAAGCAATTGTCCGTGTACTTGCTGACGAAAGTCCTGCGGCCGCCGCCGGTTCTACCACCGTGCTGCGCCCTTGTCAGCTGGCCGTGCGGTACCAGGATGAATTGGAGTTCAGCGTGGACGTCCGTGGATTCGCCGGCGAGCTCGAGGTAGAGCCCGATGTGGCCTCGCGGTCGCCGTCGGGGAAGCACCAGATGCGCCACGCGTGGCCGGCCTCCTTGAACTCCGCGGACTTGATGTGCTTGCCGTTGCCAGGGAGCAGCTTGGTCTGAGAGTAGCCGCTGACCTTGACGACGTGGCACCCGGTGGGCGGTGCAAACCACGACGCCGATGGTCGAGGCGGAAGGCAGCAGCTTCGTCTCCTGGCTCTGCGACGTTTTCTTCTTCCTGCTGCCGCCATGGAGATGGAGGTTCTTGCACAGGCCGTCGTTGCAGACGCAGAGGAGGTCAAGCGTCTCGAGATCATGCCGCTCGACGCCCGGGTCGTTCAGCACAGTGATGTCACACCGGATGACGGGATGAGGACAGTGTCGTCCTTGAGATACTCTGGATCCTCCAGCTCTCCCCTGGCTCCAACATCTTCGTAGCCCCCAAAATCGTAATCAAAGGGTGTAAAAATCGGATGTTTGGAGGTAAAAAAACACTAGATTTGCAGATCTGCCAAAGTCGAGTGTTCTGAGGTTTCCGACACTCAGGTGTCGGGTCCTCGAGAAAGACTAATGCTAAGGCAGGCAGCCTCTTCTGTAATGCCATGCAACAATCGACCTCGCTCTGTATGTACAGTTTGCCCAGACGATGGCATACGTGCAAGAAGGCGCAAGAACCCATCAGCATTGAACGAGAAGGAGTTGGCGGCAGGGTCAAAAGGCAGGTCACGCAGGAGTCGTGAGGCCTCCACCTTGAGCGACACCTCAAGCTTGGGTATCCTGAGCTCCCCCACCGTGACAGGCACCTTCGGCAGGATCGTCTTGTGCAGTAACGCGGCCGGGTTGGAGCTGATCTGGCGCATGAGGCCAGGCAGGCCGTCGCGTTCGTCGGGGAGGTAGATGCACATGGCAAACATCCCGCCGCCGCCGCCGCCGCCACCGGTGCAGTAGGGCATGCGCAGGACGTTGAAGCCAGGATGGCAGCCGATGTACATGAAGGTGCGCTGGTGACTCCCTGTCATGAAAGGCACGCGCACCGCGTGGTCCGGAGTGACATGGAAGGCACCATCTTGGGTGAGGCGCGGGAAGAATGGGTTGTACCAATAGCCATTGAAGTAGAGCGAGTTGGCGAGGACGACGGCCGTGCTGCCGTCGATGGAGCCCTCGGTGAGGAGGTTGTCGACGAAGCCGCCGGCCTCGCTCCTGAACCAGTCGTTGATCTCGGCTCTGGCCGCCGCGGGGTTGTCGCCGAACGCAACCGTCCTCGCGGCGGCTTTGAAATCGGAGGCTGCCGCGTATCCAAACAGGGCCATTAGCTACTGGCAACGGACCTCGTGCCATGATTCCTCAAAAGAAAAGGCCCGGGTTGATTAAAAAACAACGATGCACAGTCGCAAAGAATAATGCAAATAAATATCTTGCACAAACTGGGCAGAAGTTAGTAACCTGGGCCAAACCCAAGACGCGAGTCTAATCTAGTTAGGAGTTGCTGGCAAAATGGGCTGAGACACGTGAAATATCATATCTGGGCCCGACCCAATTCGTGCCTCTGTTCCTTGCTCGCTTAAGCCCTTCAGAACCCCTCCTCTTCTGCTTGCTCCCCACGCTGACCATCCCCCACATCGCCGCCACCGCCGCCCGCCCTCCTCGCGCGCTCCAACGCCTTCCGCCCTTCCCGCGCGTGGTCTCCCTCCCGCCCTTCCCCCATGTCTTCGTCCGCCGCGGCTCGCGTGTGGCGGCGCTCTCTCCGCGACGTCCTCCTGCGTGGCTCCGCATGGCGCGGCGGCGCATCCGCGCGGTCGGCCAGCACGGCCTCGGCGTCCGGCGCGGCGGCGGAGGCCGCAGCCGCACCGAAGAAGGTGCCCCCGCCGCCCCGCAAGGTAACGCGCCCGCTCCCGCCTCCACCGTCGCCTCGGCATTTGAACATACATGTCACGGGCAGTGATCTTGCTGAGCTCCCCCGCTGCTTTTTTCAACAAAAGCTGCTTAGCATGAGGAGCAATGGTTTTAGAATCTGTGGACTGTAGTCGGCGTGCTGCTTATTTGTTTCTTGCTAACTTTAGCGAGCTTATTACTGTGCTTGATGCTGCTGATTGGTTGCATCTTTCATGCCGCCTTAACGTGTTGCATCTAAAGAAAGTTGTCTTTTGTTAAGCCTTTTGCAACAGTTGTTTACAATCTGTCTTTACATGATGTGCTATCAAGGCTAGCTCTGATTTTGCATGTCCTGCAACAATGAATGGCACACTCTTCAATATGATATTCTGAATATGTTGCGAACAACGTGTGATTTTTCCAGCAATACTAATGAACTAAAACAAGCTTATGAATTAATTGCTGTGACTGTGGAGGATCTTGTGAGGTCTCAATCCTAGATTTGAATTTGATTTCCGGTCTGACTCTTCTATGGCCTTTTTTTGTGTTTTGTTTCATTAATTTGTTTTGTGTTTCTTATCATTTGGCAGGGAAGGCTTTTAACTGGGGCCTTGATAGGGTTGGCCATTGGTGGAGGTGCTTATGTTAGTACTGCTGATGAGGCCAGGTTTTGGTGCGTGTTCTTGGCAACTATTTCTCTAGAACTATTTTTAATTTTTACTATTTGGAATGTCATGGAACCACCCCCTTATGTGCTTGGAAATCTGTGCTTAGTGGTATTTCTTAAAAGCTCATTAATCTGTAACTATTTAGCATTATTAATCGACTAAGCCCCTTTGCTAAAGCTAAACCCTTGCTGATTGTGCAGTGGCTGGTTATTCAAGTCGACAGAACTCGTGAATCCACTTTTTGCACTACTAGATGCAGAGTTTGCTCATCGTTTGGCAGTTAAAGCTGCTGCCCACGGATTTGTTCCAAGAGAAAAGAGACCTGACCCACCGGTTCTCGGGCTAGAGGTTTGGGGAAGGAAGTTTGCCAATCCAATTGGTCTTGCCGCTGGCTTTGATAAAAATGCTGAGGCAGTTGAAGGCCTCTTAGGCATGGGTTTTGGCTTTGTGGAAGTTGGCTCTGTGACACCTCATCCTCAAGAGGGAAATCCCAAGCCTCGAGTTTTCAGATTAAAGGAGCATGGGTAAGCATTCGTGTCTTGTTATTTATATTCAAACTGTTCCATGTCAATCAAGTTCCATAAAATTCAGAATGTTACTAATTAGTTTCTTCTGCTGCTGTTTTCTTTGTTTCCCTTCAGTGCTGTAATCAATCGATATGGATTCAATAGTGAAGGAATCGTAGTTGTTGCTAAGCGTCTTGGGGCACAACATGGTAAGCGGAAGATGGAAGAAACTTCCAGCTCCACGCCCCCCTCAACCAGTGACATAAAGCAAGGAGGGAAAGCAGGACCTGGAATCCTGGGAGTCAATCTTGGCAAGAACAAGACTAGTGAAGATGCTGCTGCTGATTATGTGCAAGGAGTTCATACATTGTCACAATATGCTGATTACTTGGTATCCGTCCTTGCACTTACTAACTTCACACTACAAACTTTGGTACTTATCGTTTCATATGGACTGTAGGTTTAGAAGCCTATCTAGAGACTGGAGAAACAGAATGTCTGAACATTTTCATTCTTTTGTTTTTATTGTGAAGTTTGATTGCTTTTCTGGGTGGACAGTATTTTTGGAGGTTTAGTATGAGGCTTATTTTCTACTATTAATGCAGGTCATTAACATTTCTTCCCCAAATACTCCTGGTCTTCGCAAATTGCAAGGTAGAAAACAACTGAAAGATCTTGTTAAGAAGGTGTGTAGCTGTTTAAATTGAAGTGCATCTTCTCTTATGTTTGCATGGGAAATCTATATGACTCAAATTGGATGTGCAGGTGCAAGCTGCACGAGACGAGATGCAGTGGGCTGAAGATGGTCCTCCACCATTGCTCGTGAAAATTGCACCAGACTTGTCTAAGCAGGATCTTGAGGATATTGCTGCGGTGACATACTGAACTTAGCCTTGTTAGACAAACTTGTCCATCATATAATCAAGAATCTTATGCCTTTCTTAATGTTTTCCAGGTTGCACTTGCTCTTAGATTGGATGGCCTGGTAGGTTTACAATCCTGCCACAACTTATGGCACTGACTGGCCTAGTCTTGTGTAACTTTCATTCTATTTGTATTTCTCTCATCCAGATTTTGTGCTAATTTTTAACGATGTTGTTAACCACACAGATTATATCAAACACCACAGTTTCCAGACCACCGCCCACAGATACACATCCATTGGCTCAGGAAACCGGTGGATTAAGTGGGAAGCCTTTATTTGACTTATCTACTAACATTCTCAGGGAGATGTATATCCTTACACGCGTAAGTGTGTTACCCCTGTTGCTTACGTAAAACTACATCTATTTTTTTAAGCTTCTTTGCGCTGATCAGCAAATGTATTACCTTTATTAAAATAAAATAGCAGTTTATTGGTATGCCTTGTTCATGAGCAACTCTTGTGTATCACTTGCAGGGCAAGATTCCCCTCATAGGCTGTGGTGGTGTAAGCAGGTACTGGGATTTCTATATCTACTTTTTTTTTTGCACTTTTAGTGCGCATAATTTCAATCAAGTTTATGTATATAACTACAGCGGTGAGGATGCATACAAGAAGATCCGTTCTGGAGCTACTCTTGTTCAACTTTACACTGCTCTTGCTTATGGTGGTCCAGCTCTTATACCTAGAATAAAGGTTAGTATAAGTTAAACACGACTGCTACATATGAAGTACATCATTATGTTCTTAATTCAAAGTTTAGGCAGTAAAAATAAAAATGCTGTTTTCGTAGTCAATATTATAGGATTCTGAGAAGAGATATTTTCCCGAAGTGCACCTACTTCATCTAATGTGTTCTACACTTTACAACTACAAGAGTATGATATCTTTATTCATTGGCCATAAGGCAATAGGAGACAAACAGATTTAGCTAATGCAAAAGATATGTAGTTGTAAGTTATAAACATATAAAAGAACATGTTTTTTCCCGGAGTGTTTTCACTGTTTTACTGGAAATGATTCCAACTATCTGCTCAAAATATTTTAGGAGTCATTTCAAGTTTGATACTAATAGATCATTTGACATTTCAGGCTGAGCTAGCAGAATGTTTGGAAAGAGATGGTTTCAAATCTGTTCAGGAAGCAGTTGGGGCAGATTTCAGGTGATCCTAGCAGATGAGAAGGCCTGAATAACCATTCCGTTAGGTTCATATGATTCTGTTGAGAAGCAAACAACTTTTCTGTTAGCATGCTTGCCAATTTCATTTGGCCAGTACTTGAAATGGAATACCAAGTTGAAACTTTTTTGGGTGAGCGGTACTCATTAACCTGAGTAATGAGTGGCTGTATCACGTGCATATACATGAGCTCTTTGCCTGTGTTCGAGCAAGTTGTACAACAGATTTTGGTTAAGTATGTGTATATTTTGCGGCGTCCTTTTGAAAGATACACGTTGGTTTATGGGTCAGGAGTTCAGAACGGTTTTAAAGTTCCATAATATATCAGAAATTGCAGGTTGCCGTTTTTAATTCCCTGAGGAATATCTTTGGTCTGCATCTCACTGTATTAGCATGCATGTTTTCTAACGTAATGATAAGGAGTTTCATACTTGGCAGTTGACATTGACATTGAATTCCTGCTGGTTCTTGTCACAGCTTTGTGTAAATAAAACTTATATATAATGTCCTATAATGTACTTCACACCCGTGACATACTTTCCTATTTAACTCATTTGAAATGTACTTCTGTGCAAGTCTAAGAAAACATGATGAAATGTTATCAGTCATCTTCCTTAAGCTGAATCGTGACTGATCACTCATTACATGCTCAATCATATGTATATTATCTTAGAATTATAAACCGGACCAAAGTAGCTGTCATCTTTTGTTTGAAATATCTAAATATCATGATTATGCAAGGTGCCCATAATGTCCCAGTTAGCTCATTTGAAATGTCCCCGTTTACAAGTCTAAGAAAACATGATGGAATGCATCATGCATCTCCCTTCCAGTTTGAGCTGACCACCCCTGGTGCATGTCAGCATGTGCATGAACAGAATCCTTGATGCCATCTACAGGGTTGGTAAGGTGTCATGTTAGTTGTTGCTACTCCTCACACACGACCATCAGCAACTGTTTGTTTATTTACTACTAATGTGAGGTCTACTGGCCTCCTGGTGGTTGATAGGTTTACTTATCATTGAGCACTTTGTCATGTACTCATGTTAATCGCTTGCTAATCGCATCCTCGAGCCCCACATCGACGGACTCGAGCTTTCTTTAGTCCCCCTGTCCATTTGTCGCCGCATGACTGATGTCAGCATCAACCAAGATCGATCGATCGATCGTTGTTACATGGGCTCCTTTTGCTGTTTCCTAGTGCTAATCTTTCAGGCCGATAACGTAATGTAACTCGGCGCCACGATCAAATGATCCAGTTTTCAATGTTTGTAATAACTCGGTGCCATATGATCTGAATATTTTACCGTCAGTGATGGCATCCTTTTCTGATCACCTGCTCCTCTCGATTTGTTTAACGAACTTTCCATGGGCTTTTGGCCGCCCAGATGAAGTGGTGAGCCATTCTGCTGCTTCGTGACACGTCTCTGTCGCTTGTTGATCGCCACTTGTTCGCGTTGGTTGGTGCGGCCGGGACTGGGGCTTGACTCTTCCGGAAGGCACCTCTTGTAGTACTCGTACAATGCAGCCACTTATAGACCTAACAAAACCATAAACAAGTTGAATTTTGGGGGCCATTGAAAGCAGCAGCAGCATCCGCCCAAGATTCTTCGAGACAGCATCGTCCAAAATGTGATGACCTCATTGTCCTGAATCCAGACGCTCTGGAACGATGAAGCTGCTTCTTCCAGGCAGCAACTTGAAGGCCAGTAGGGACTGCTTGAGATTGTAGTAGAACTCTACGGTTTTTAACCCAAAACATGAAATTGAACAGTTTTCGGCGAAATCTCTGTGTAAACTATACGTTGCAGTGACAGTCAGATTGACGCAGGTAGAAGAGTCGAGACATCGCTGCAACCTGACAGGAGCAAGACGACATGCCATGGCTTTGGCGTTGGACTTGACCCACATGGGCGGGCGCGCTGACCAGGCCGGCGCCGGGCCTCTCCGCTTGCCGAGTCGGTCGCTAGTGGCGGCCGGCGGGCGACAGGATTTGTGCTCACCAGCTGGGCGCGTGCGGGGACGGGCGGACAGCCCGGATAAGCTAGGCTGCCCCGCCGACAGCGATCGCCCAGCTCGCGCACAAATGCAACTCCGGCTACTGCTGCTGCTTGCTACTCGAGTGGCCGGCTCGTAGCCGTAGCTCGCCGTCGCCGGCCGCACGGCACGCCCACCTGACAGCCCCGCCCATGAAAATGACACGTCTGACCCTATTCTGTTGCCTGTTGGCTAGTATGACCGGCAGTTATATGTACAGACCAGCTGGCAAAAACACACCTTTTTTTACGTACACGAATCGTGTCAGTGGTAAAACTGTCGCTGAGGTGCCGTGCCAACGCGTCGAGGGGGGCTTGACAGACGACAGTTCGATCGACCTCGTGTCGTGACTATCTCTCTGAATGACGGCATGTCGCCGGACGCGGCCGAATCGCCGTCGGTGCCTTTGCTCGCGCGCCGATCCACAAGGGGGCAGCCGTTCCCGGCGCGCGGGATCCCGCACCAAAACAAGACTCACTCTACCGGTTGTCGCCAATCCATCGCCGGGTCCAGCTGCTCCTGAACCGTTGCATCTGCCGCTTGGAGTTCATGTAGCCTCTAGCCCTCTACCACGACCAACCGCGTGACGGCCTACTTGCCGGGCACGGGCAGTCATCTCCATAGTCTGTTCTTCACTGCACTTGCAACGAGCAGACTACACTGCTCACTGCTAATCTGTTGATAGATCTTTCATGTTGATCTGTCTGCTGTTGATTGCTTGATCAGGTTTCAGCTCTAACAGATTGTGATTTCCTTTCTTTTCTTGTGGCGTTAATGGGTTGTTTGCTTCACGCAAACTCCACGAAGAAAAAGCATTACCGTCGGCTAATGCTCCCAACCCAACAGCAGCAACATTCCAGAGATGCTGCTGGCATTAGTAAAAAGTAGTAAATGATTAGCCTAGCCAACCCCACATGCAAACGCCGATGCGCGGCAACGCCAAAACGAGCGGCTCGGGGCAAGCAAGGAATCGGAGCACACATGCCATGATGGCGCCGGGAGCAATGGGGGCCACGGCCAAGCCGACGGCGCCTCTCCATTCGCCGGTGGCCACTCCACCCAAAGAGACCAGAGCAGCATTGCCATGGGCGGATGCACCAGCAGTGTTTGATCAGTTCAGCAGGCAGGTTGACGCCAAGTAAAGCATCGTCCATCCATCCGGCACTTTCCTCCCAATCATAGCCCTGCATAATCATCAGGATCCGATTCGATGGATCGATCCGGCAGGAACGCAGGATGAACAGACTGGGATATCGACCGCTGCAAATATCTCGTTTT
Source organism: Setaria italica (assembly GCF_000263155.2). Classification (NCBI taxonomy): domain Eukaryota; kingdom Viridiplantae; phylum Streptophyta; class Magnoliopsida; order Poales; family Poaceae; genus Setaria; species Setaria italica. Next base: position 901,076 of record NC_028452.1, on the reverse strand, counting down.
TTAAAACGCCTGCAAATCCTGCAAGTCCCGAATTTCAAATTCAGAGACTTTGACTGCTGGACGCACAAGTGCAGCGCACAGAAATTTCGCCTCGTCCGATCCACTGCTGCATTAGCATTTAGCAATTTAACATTACCCTTGTCAGTTGTCACCAATCACCACTGAGGCGGCCGTGCTTATCCCGGAACTTTGCAATCGCCAGATCCATTGGCGCGCCGATCGCTTTCACAGAGATTTTCTCCCATCAGCACAGTGACCACGAATTAGTAAACATGCTAAACAAGCAAATTAAAGCTTGAATGAACACATCACACCAGGAGCTCCACACAACTTTCAAACAAGACAGGCCAGGAAAAGTTAGAGGAGAATGAGTTCGTCGTTATAAGAAGAAAAATTGGGCATGGATTATTAGTGAGTGGCAATGATGATAGCAATGGTCTAAAGAGGAAGGAAGAAGAAGAAGAAGAAGAAGAAGAAGATGGAAAGAGAAGGGCCAGGCCATGCACGATCGCACCGCCCATGGAAAGATCAGAGCCCCACCACCATCCGCTTTTATCACCATAGTTGTTGCTCCGCGCTCAAGTGATGGGGATGCCTGCCAATGCCAGGGCCCATCAAGAATGGTCATCAGGCCGCAAAAGCACCCCTCCAGTGCACTAGTTTTTCGAATTTGAATTTGAAAGTGATGTGCGTTTGATTTGAAGTTGGGTGTATATGTTTCGCCAAAAAGGGAAGAGGAGGATTGGTTTCTTAGCATATGTTATTAGGACCATCACTGATTGATTGCGATCGAGTTCATTATTGTTCTGGTCTTTTGGATGCATGCACAGTGCTAGTGTTGGTAGATGGTGGCAAGGAGAAGTCTCACTTTTCTCACCCAAATTAAAAGGATGCTTAAAACTTATTTGAAACGCCATTACAGGCTTACAGCATGCATCATCACGGTGTCTGGCATGGCTGGCTTAAACTCAAACCCTCCCTGATGACTCTCAACCAACCTGAAGGCACAAGTGGGCATGGAAATTGATCGACTAAAAAATCACGATCTTTTTTTTAAAAAAAGAATATTTAAAGAGAATGGATTATTCCACCCTTTTTTGTGAGATTATGCGAAATCCCTGCTGCTTAAGTGCCTAACAACACCAGCTCATCACAATTGCCTGAAACATCACTTGTTCTCGAACTAATATTCAATTGCAGCTGGACCGAATTCCATAATCCGCACCACTAATTGTGGTCAGTGGATCAGATATTTCGAAGAGCTTAATTAATCGAACTATAGCTTATTCTTCCAACTAATAATTAAATGGTAACCGATCGAATAATGCACGGGCACGTCTGATCCAATCGTTTATTTGCGGCATGCATGCATCAAGTGGTATTTAGTTTAGGAGAAGCAAGGAATAAAGCAGGCTCTGAAGCGGGAGGGCATCAGGGAAAGCCACCTCTGTTGAACTGGACTGTACGGAAGGGAACCAAACTTGGGCGGTTAGGGTTCGAGTTTGAACTTTATTTGGCACATTGTTTAGTTTAATTAACCCGAACTAACCCCTCACTAGCTACAAACGCTTTAGTTTAACAAATGCATGGACAGGGAGTGCTCTTTTGTTAAGAATGGAGAAAGTACATGAACACGCCATTCCTTTCCCATTCAGAAGAGGGTATTTTAACGCCGAGTTTAGTATAATATGAGATGTACTCTTACGCTTTCGTGAATTTTGTAATTTACAAAAAGCAAGCCAGAATACCATTGATGATGTGACGAGCGATACGAGGGCCCTTTTCGAACAACGAAAGAAAAACTAGTTTAATTCCGGCAGAGAAAAGATAGAAATTCGTCCTCCCAAATCCAGTTGTAAATCTTATGAATTCAGAACCCACAGGCCTTTTCTTTTGTTTATTTTTCCTCTAAGAACATGCTGAAGATTTGTACACGCATCTGACCTACGCAAACGTTGTTCTTCTTCCCTTGCTCACGGCATGATCGATCGATCTGCCGGACCACCTGATGGACCTGCCTTTGGCAAAGCGAAGGAACAAAGCTAGCTCAGAACTGGCGCTTCTGCAGCAAGCTACTACAGCATAGCAAGAGACAGCCTTGCAGAACCGTCGGGCTTGCTTACGTTGTTAATGCTGCGGATTCAGCTAATCTCACGTGATTTAGACAGCCGGCGTACGTCGTAGTTGATGTTAATCTGGCTAGGCACACGCCGGCCGTCAGGTGGTCAGGATGAGCGAGGGCGAGGCGAGACCCTTCACATCGGTGTCCGGGGTGGGATCACGTCGGCAGGTCGGTCTCGGTCGCCGGCCGGCTGCACTGAATGCACGCATGGCCGGTCGCCATCGGCGACCCTTCTGCAGCAGCGCCAGCGCCTCGCCTGTGTGCCGCTGTCGGGCGATAGCAACGGCGACAGCCGCTGATAATTCGGACGAGGTGCAGGGTGACAGCTGCGGCTCAGCGTGCCGTCCCGTTCCGTGTCCCGGACATCAGGGCCATGGAATGCAGTTCATCACAAGTTCAGTATGGCGCCGTTGCGAACGCGGTGTATCGCAACGCACTCTACAGTAGCGTGAGTTTTTCTTTTTGGCCACCCCGAAGGAGAGAGCGAGAGAGAGGGAGAGACGGTGACGAGACAGGCCGTGTACGCGTAGCGTCTCGGCTGGTTGACCGCGCCTGCCGACGTGCCGGAGATGGAGCTCGATCCCCGCCGGCATCTCTCGGTCCAGCACGGCCATCCCGAGTCCTCTGGGATCGGCGAAACGGCTGTGCGCGCACGCAGCGACTGCTCGGTGGTGATGCTGATCCGACGCGCGATCGGCATCCACCACCACCCGTGGATCAGCGGCGGGTGACGTTGGTGAGTTTGGTGGTGGGCGGCGGCGTTGGGGGCAGGAAGAATCTGGAAGGCCTGCCGCCGGAACCCAACAAATCTGTGCCTCCATCCATAGCAAATAAGCAGTGCTTTCGTTGTATTCTACTCCTGCTAATCAAAGGTAGGAGTAAATTTTTTTGGAACATCTGGTGAATGGCGAGTGGTTAGTAGTTAACCTAAACAAAGCTAGAGCGCTAACGGTTAGGTAAAAGACTTGTTCTGTCTGGAACGTTTGGCCTTTGACCATGCTCGGCTGATCTGGATCCGGCGAAATGCGGTGATCTGGGAAATGCATTGTTTACTTGAAGGAGTTGACGAGCCAGAGGGCAGATGGCTGGGCCGGCCGTGTGTACGCACTGCGCTGTCCCGAGTTCCATGACCATTTGTAGCCGGATCGGGGAGCTCAAATCCAAATCCAATCATGTGAGGCTGCTGCACTGTCAGATGAGAAACAGTGCTCGTGACAGGGCCTGCCGACGCTTGCGAGTCCAAATTGTTTATACTTCCACAGAGTACGTACGTATTGCTCTCAATTCTTCTTTTCCCTGAAGGATTATGTTGGTCTGGCACCAAATTATCAAAGAAGAAAGCCATCCATAATCCAGATGGATTAGCCGAAAAGTGGAAGCTAATATGATTACTGGGAACAGCGAGGTCCAGCAGCGAATGAGGCTGCTGGGTATGGCGCACAGCCACTCACCTCGCCACCGGTTGGTTGGTCGGTCCCTCCCGTGGACGATCCCTTTCCTTCCCTTCGCAATCACACGGGAGAGCCTGTCGATTACCACAAATTACTACTCCTGCCGTCTACAGTAGTGGTAACATTTTGGGAGTTTCCTTTCCCTAGGTAGAAAACGCAACTTACCATCGCCATCAACAACGCAAGGAGATGTAAATACTCGATTTACTTTCCTTAAATTAAATTTTAACCAATTCAGTTAAGTTGTAAATAACAAATCAGGAAAAGAATAATCCAGTTCAGAGCAAATCCACAGAACCCTCCCCCCAATAAATAGCCGCGGCACCCGCTCCACTCCCCTCTCCTCCCTGTCCAGCGCCTCCTCCCATTACTCGCGCCGCGACGGCGACACGCGACACCTCCTCCTCGCGCTCGGCTCGTCTCGCCCTCCACCACCTCCCCGCCGCCCAGCCCAGCACAGCGTCCAGCCGCCATGCCGTCCGCCTACGCCTCGCGGCACCGCGGCAGTGGCGGCGGGGGTATGTCCACGACCACGGTGCTCGCGGCCAAGGTGGCGTTCGCGTCCGCCGCGCTGGCCGCGGCCGCGTCCTTGGCGCGCCTCGCCGTCCCGCAGCTCGTGTCCGTGGCCGGCGCCGTGCTCCCGCGCGCGTGGGCCGTCGCGCGCTTCTGGCTCGTCCCGCCCTACCTCTTCGTCACCGTGCACCTCATCATCCTCGTCATCTGGAAGCTCTCCGACCACAAGCACTTCCAGCAAGCGCAGGCGAACCAGCACAAGGACCCCTGGCCGGTCGCGCAGCACACGCCGCACCCGCCGGCGGCCTCTGTCCCCGCCGCCGAGGTGGCTGCCCCCGCCGTCAAGGCCAAGGAGGAGTTCGACGCCGACGCCGGGTACGCCGGCCACCTGGAGCACGAGTTCTCCCCGGACTCCGGCGGCGGCGAGTCCTGCGTCACCACGGAGTCCGACGAGGACGCCTCTTCCTCCCCGTCCTACGTCACGGACTCGTGGCGCAGCATGGCGCCGGCGCAGGAACGCGCGGTCCTCGAACGGGAGCTCTCGCTGCCGTCCCAGTCCGTGGACTGCGACGGCGACGGCGACGACGACATGGACGCCATGTGGAAGGCCATCATGCAGAAGACGCGCCCGGCTGCTGCCGCGGCACCAGCGCCGGCGTCTCCCCCTCCCGCGCAGCGATCGCCGCAGCGGCCGCCACCGAGGGCGCGGGACCCGTCGCTCGGCGCGGAGGAGATGAACCGGCGGTTCGACGACTTCATCAAGAAGAACCGCAACTCCTTCGGGCGGCAATAGGCGCCCTCCGATCCGACCCACCCTCCCCGCCGCCGCCGTACGATGCGTATATAGACACATGCATCTTTGGTTTTTCATCTTGGTGTGCCTCCGAAGAGATCGCCGGAGCGGAGGGAGGCGGGTCAATCCCAATCGCCATGCTTAGGTAAAATTATTAGTGATTGATCTCCTTGGTGAAACAGTAATAAAAATCCCTTCTTGGTTAAGATTAGTCGGCTGCTTGGTTAGCCGGAATGAGTTGTCGTTTGCGTGTCCGGAGGTTGGCGACGCATTGGCGTGGCTGCTTTCCGTAACAAAGCAAGAAATTGGTCGGCTTCTGCTCTAGCAGTCCGGTCCACTTCTTTCATCTTTCCCTTTCGGTGCCATCAGGATCTAACTGTAGATGCATGCTTTGCTTAGTGCTGACTACTACTAATGGACATTCCTGCGAGTGCAAACGAATAATTAGTCAAAATTGTCTGTCAAAAGGTGTATTCTGAAATCTGAATCTTCAGTGATAGATGGAAGCAACAGATGTTTTCAGTAAACTAGAAAGCTATGCAAATCATTGGCTGTAGACCAAGTTATATGTCCCCTGATGGCACTAAAATCAGCAGAGCAAGATTTCTATTTTCAAAGAAAAAAGATGCCTGCAGTATGCTTCGTCTTGAACAAGTGACCAAAACAATGGAACTGACGAATTTGTCTCGATCCTTTCTGGAATTTGCAGGCTGCGAACGTTCTGGATGGATTATTGGATGGAGGTGCTGTGGGAGTAGCTAGAGATGACCTTAATGCGCTGAAATGATGGTTTGAGTTGGTACCTGGCTGTTAGGTTCTCCTTTTCAGTTGTTGCCCTTGCTAGCCTGGCATTTGTTCTTCTCCTTCCCTTCCTTTCCTACAGCTCTTTTACTGATTATAACAGCGCTAATTGTGCAAGTTCATATATGGTGCTAATACTGGTGAAGTAGTGGATGTGCCTGTGATTATCTATGAACTGTTGCTACCACATGGGGTGTGTTTTGTGTGTGTGTGTGTGTGTGGGAATGTGGGATAGAGAGAGCCACAGCCTGTTCATGCCACTACCTTTGCTCCATGATTCTTTCTTATTTTCATGGAATGGTCATTAGATGGCTCCTGTTCAGTGTTGCTACAGTGTGTTCATAGCCACTGTTTTTGTCTGAAGTGAACAGTCAACAATTCTTGAAAGAAAAACTTAGATGCATGTGCTACTGTTGATCAAAACATCACATATGCATCCAGATGGCAAGTCACAACTGTGAGAGGAAAGGATTTGTTTTGCCCTGATGTTCCTCTTTCTTCCTCACACACCGCTCCTTTTCTACGCTCCTCCCATGTGTAACGAAACGGGTAACGACAAACAAGTCATCGTGGTGGAAATTCATTGAGACGCAAGGGATCAGAGACTGCTTTCTTGAATCGCAAAGGCTGCAAACCTGATATGATAACCAACTTGGAGAGTCTGTTGGTTGGGCACAGGCACAGGCATGATGCCCGGAGAACATTTCCAGCTTCCATTCTGCAGATATTCAGTGGCTACCTAGCAGTAGTAGACTAGTAGTACGTATGCGTACTTTGCTGTGAACTCTGAAACTCTGCAGTATTGCTTTCAGTGACATGCAGAATAGAATCTGTTCCTGATGAGTAGAAGTCAGTTCTACTTGATGTCCTATTCAGGGACTAAATTCTGATTGTTTTCAACTTTCAAAGGTTGTAATTTGTGCAATACTAGGTTGCTTGCCTTCCAATAATTTCCTTTGGATATTACAGGAGATATGCTTTTTTTTCGAGAATACGCAGGAGAGCTGCGTATCTTTGTATTAAGAAGAAGAAACGATGGAACGTTAGTTACTAACAGGAGATATGCTTGTACTGTACATGGCGAACGATGGTGAATTTACTTGAGAGATGAGGCAGAAGTGGACCGCGTGTCCCTTGTGCCCCTGAAAGTGGCATCCGAACTGCTTCAAGAGCATGGCTCTTCACATCGCACTGCGAAAAGGGCCATATACTGAACCATCCCTTCTACAAGCACAACTGCATGATTGTGATTCGGTGAAGCAGGGTTGCAGGGCAAGTCATTGCTTTGCGTGAAAGGCAGCAGCACCAACGAGTCCCAAACCACCACCCCTCCATCGCAATTTCGAAAGCGCATTTCGCGTTTCATCCTTGTCATCCACAGTCAACTTATCCATCAGGATTCAGATCTGTATGGTGGATTCTTTCCCCTGCAGCTCCCCTAGCCTGCACAATTCCATGGGCTGCATCCATCTCAACATCAAAAGGAGTAGATAGATGCACTCACATTTGTAAAGGCTAGGTACCCCCCCCCCCCCCCCGGGGTTCAGGGAGGGACTTCCAATTACCGTAGTCAATCCGCCCGCTCTATTATAATCGTGAATGGTGGACAAAAAAAAAAATAATCCTCCCAGCTGGGGCGGGGAACGAAGAGCAAACACCACCATTTTTTATTTTAACCAGACTATAGTAGTTTTTTTTTGAGCAAATAACAAAATACTCTATGAAATCCCAACCAGAGGGAGGCGTGGGGGGGGGGTACATCTGCTCTCCTACTCCACAGATAGCATATTTTTTTCTTCTCACTACCAAATTTATTGGTGCTTGTTGTGAACACAAAGGAGGGGGGGGTGGAGAAAGAACAACCACTACCCA